>NW_027327708.1:0-264434 GCF_047675955.1 Chlorocebus sabaeus | reverse complement strand
AACAGTATCCTCAGATGAAAACTGGAAAGAAGATTTCTGAAATACTGCTTTGTGATGTGTGACTTCCAGTCACTGAGTTACAGCTGTATTTTATGGAGCTGTGTGGCAGCCTTATTTCTGTGAAATCTGAGAACTGATATTTCGGATCCCTTTGAAGGCCTCAGGGCCAAAGGAAATATCCTCCGATCAAAATGAGAAAGAAGCTTTCTGAGAAATTTCTTTGGGATCTCTGAATTCATCTCACAGAGTTACAGATTTCCCCTCAAGAAGCCGTTCACTAAGACTGTTCTTGTGGAATTTGCAAAGTAATGTTTGGAAGCCCATGGAGGGCTATGGTGAAAATGAAAATATCGTGAGATGAAAACTGGAAAGAAGCTTTCGGAGAAACTGCTTTGTGATGTGTGACTTCCACTCACTAAGTTACAGCTGTGTTTCGTGCAGCTGTTTACTAGCCTTATTTCTGTGAAATCTGAGAACTGATATTTCGGATCCCTTGGAGGACAATAGGGCGAAAGGAAATATCCTCCGATCAAAATGAGAAAGAAGATTTCCGAGAAACTTCTTTGCCATCTGTGAATTCATCTCACAGAGTTACAGATTTCCCCTCAAAAGCTTTTCGCTAAGACTGTTCTTGTGGAATTTAAAAGTGATATTTGGAAGCCCATGGAGGGCTATGGTGAAAAGGGAAATATCCTCAGATTAAAACTGGAAAGAAGCTTTCTGAGAAACTATTGGTGTTCTGTTAATTCATCTCCCAGAGTTACAGCTTTCCCCTCAAGAAGACTTTGGCTAAGACAGGTCTTGTGGAATTTGCAAAGTGATATTTCGAAGCCCATGGATGGCTATGGTGAAAAGGGAAATATCCTCAGATAAAAACTGGAAAGAAGCTTTCTGAGAAACTGTTTTGTGTTCTGTGAATTCATCTCGCAGAGTTACAACTTTCCCCGGCAGAAGCCGTTCGCTAAGACTCTTCTTATGGAATTTGCAATGGGATATTTGAAATCCCATAGAGGCCTATGGTGAAAAAGAAAATATCCTGAGATGAAAACTGGAAAGAAACTTTCTGAGAAACTGCTTTGTGATGTGTGACTTCCACTTCTAGCATTATTTCTGTGGAATCTGAAAACTGATATTTCGGATCCCCTTTAAGATTATAGGGCCAAAGGAAACATCCTCCGGTCAAAATGAGAAAGAAGCTTTCTGAGAAACTTCTTTGTGATCTGCGAGTTCATCTCAAAGAGTTACAGCTTTCCCCTGAAAGCCTTTCGCGAAGACTGTTCCTGTGGAATTTGAAAGTGATATTTGGAAGCACATGGAGGGCTATGGTGAAAAGGGAAATATCCTCAGATAAAAACTGGAAAGAAGCTTTCTGAGAAACTGCTTTGAGTTCTGTGAATTCATCGCTGAAAGTTACAGCTTTCCCCTCCAGAAGCCGTTCGCTAAGACTGTTCTTGTGGAAATTGCAAAGGGATATTTGGAAGCCAATAGAGGCCTCTGGTGAAAATGAAAATATCCTCAGATGAAAACTGGAAAGAAGCTTTCTGAAATACTGCTTTGTGATGTGAGACTTCCACTCACTGAGTTACATCTGTATATTGTGGAGCTGTTTTCTCCCCTTATTTCTGTGGAATATGAGAACTGATATTTTGGATCCCTTTGAAGACTATAGGGCTAAAGAAAATATCCTCCGATCAAAATGAGAAAGAAACTTTCTGAGAAACTTCTTTGTGATCTGTGAATTCATCTCACAGAGTTACAGCTTTCCCCTCAAGAAGCCTTTCATTAAGACTGTTCTTGTGGAATTTCCAAAGTGATATTTGAAAGCCCATGGAGGGCTATGGTGAAAAAGGAAATATCCTCAGATAAAAACTTTAAAGAAGCTTTCTGAGAAACTGCTTTGTGTTCTGGGAATTCATCTTCCAGACTTACAGCTTTCCCCTCCAGAAGCCGTTCACTAAGACTGTTCTTGTGGAATTTACAAAGAGATATTTGGAAACCCATAGAGGCCTATGGTGAAAAAGAGAATATCCTCAGATGAAAACTGGAAAGAAGCTTTCTGAGAAACTGCTTTGTGATGTATGACTTCCACTCACTGAGTTACAGCTGTATTTCACGGAGCTGTTTGCTAGCCTTATTTCTGTGGAATCTGAGAACTGATATTTCGGATCCCTTGAAGACTAAAAGGCCAAGGAAATATCCTCTGATCAAAATGAGAAAGAAGCTATCTGAGAAACTTCGTGGTGATCTGTGAATTCATCTCACAGAGTTACAGCTTTTCCCGCAAGAAGCCTTTCGCTAAGACTGTTCTTGAGGAATTTGCAGAGTGATATTTAGAAGCCCATGGAGGGCTACGGTGAAAAGGGAAATATCCTCAGATAAAAACTGGAAAGAAGCTTTCTGAGAATCTGCTCTGTAATGTGTTACTTCCACTCACTGAGTTAAAGCTGTATGTCATAGAGCTGTTTGTTAGCCTTATTACTGTGGAATCTGAGAACTGATATTTTGGGTCCTTTTGAAGACTATAATGCTAAAGGAAATATCCTCCAATCAAAATGAGAAAGAAGCTTTCTGAGAAACTTCGTGGTGACCTATGAATTCATCTCACAGAGTTATAGCTTTTCCCTCAAGAAGCTTTTCGCTAAGACTGTTCTTCTGAAATTTCCAACGTGATATTTGGAAGCCCATAGAGGTCTACGGTGAAAAGGGAAATATCCTCAGATCAAAACTGGAAAGAAGCTTTCTGAGAAACTGCTTTGTGCTCTGTGAATTCATCTCCCAGAGTTACAGCTTTCCCCTCCAGAAGCCGTTCGTTAAGACTGTTCTTGTGGAATTTACAAAGGGATATATGGAAGCGCATAGAGGCCTATGGTGAAAAAGAAATTATCCTCAGATGAAAACTGGAAAGAAGCTTTCTGAGAAACTGCTTTGTGATGTGTGAATTAAACTCACTGAGATACAGCTGTATTTCGTGGAGCTGTGTGCTAGGCTTATTTCTGTCTAATCTGAGAACTGATATTTCGAATCCCTTTGAAGACTATAGGGCCAAAGGAAATATCCTCCGATCAAAATGAGAAAGAAGCTTTCTGAGAAACTTCTTTGTGATCTGTGAACTCATCTCACAGAGTTACACCTTTCCCCTCAAGAAGCCTTTCACTAAGACTGTTCTTGTGGAATTTGCAAAGTGATATTTGGATGTCCATGGAGGGCTATGGTGAAAAGGGAAATATCTTCAGATAAAAACTGGAAAGAAGCTTTCTGAGAAACTGCTTTGTGTTCTGGGAATTCATCTCAGAGAGTTACAGCATTCCCCTCCAGAAGCCGTTCACTAAGACTGTTCTTGTGGAATTTGCAAAAGGATATTTGGAAGCCCATAGAGGCCTATGGTGAAAAAGAAAATATCCTCAGATGAAAACTGGAAAGAAGCTTTCTGAGAAACTGCTTTGTGATGTGTGACTTCCACTCACTGAGTTACAGCTGTATTTCGTGGAGCTGTTTGCTAGCCTTATTTCTGTGGAATCTGAGAACTGATAATTCAGATCCCTTTGAAGACCATAGGGCCAAAGAAAATATTCTCCGATCAAAAGGGGAAAAAAGCTTTCTGAGAATCTTCTCTGTGATCTGTGAATTCATCTCACAGAATTACAGCTTTCCCCTCAAGAAGCCTTTCGCTAAGACTCTTCTTGTGGAATATTCAAAGTGATATTTGGAAGCCCATGAAGGGCTATTGTGAAAAGGGAAACATCCTCAGATAAAAACAGGAAAGAAGCTTTCTGAGAAACTGCTTTGGGTTCTGTGAATTCACCTCCCAGAGTTAGAGCTTTCCCCTCCAGAAGCCACTCGCTAAGACTGTTCTTGTGGAATTTGCAAAGGGATATTTGGAAGCCCACAGAGGCCTATGGTGAAAAAGAAAATATCCTCCAATAAAAACTGGAAAGAAGCTTTCTGAGACACTGCTTTGTTTTCTGTGAATTCATCTAACAGAGTAACAGATTCGCCCTCCTGAATCCGTTTGCTAAGACTGTTCTTGTGGAATTTAAAGGGATATTTGGAAGCCCATAGAGGCCTATGGTGAAAAAGAAAATATCCTCAGATGAAAACAGGAAAGAAGCTTTCTGAGAAACTGCTTTGTGATGTGTGACTTCCACTCACTGACTTACAGTTGTATTTCGTGGAGCTGTTTGCTAGCCTTATTTCTGTGGAATCTGAGAACTGATATTTCGGATCCCTTTGAAGGCTATAGGGCCAAAGGAAATATCCTCTGATCAAAATAAGAAAGGAGCTTTCTGAGAAACTACTTTGTGATCTGTGAATTCATCTCACAGAGTTACAGCTTTCCCCTCCAGAAGCCTTTCGCTAAGACTGTTCTTGTGGAATTTCCAAAGTGATATTTGGAAGCCCTTGGAGAGCTATGGTTAAAAGGGAAATATCCTCAGATAAACCAGGAAAGAAGCTTTCTGAAAAACTGCTTCATGTTCTGTGAATTCATCTCAGAGAGTTACAGCTTTCCCCTCCAGCATCGATCCGCAAAGACTGTTCTTGTGGAATTTGCAAGGGGATATTTGGAAGGCCATAGAGGCCTATGATGTAAAAAACAGTATCCTCAGATGAAAACTGGAAAGAAGATTTCTGAAATACTGCTTTGTGATGTGTGACTTCCAGTCACTGAGTTACAGCTGTATTTTATGGAGCTGTGTGGCAGCCTTATTTCTGTGAAATCTGAGAACTGATATTTCGGATCCCTTTGAAGGCCTCAGGGCCAAAGGAAATATCCTCCGATCAAAATGAGAAAGAAGCTTTCTGAGAAATTTCTTTGGGATCTCTGAATTCATCTCACAGAGTTACAGATTTCCCCTCAAGAAGCCGTTCACTAAGACTGTTCTTGTGGAATTTGCAAAGTAATGTTTGGAAGCCCATGGAGGGCTATGGTGAAAATGAAAATATCGTGAGATGAAAACTGGAAAGAAGCTTTCGGAGAAACTGCTTTGTGATGTGTGACTTCCACTCACTAAGTTACAGCTGTGTTTCGTGCAGCTGTTTACTAGCCTTATTTCTGTGAAATCTGAGAACTGATATTTCTGATCCCTTGGAGGACAATAGGGCGAAAGGAAATATCCTCCGATCAAAATGAGAAAGAAGATTTCCGAGAAACTTCTTTGCCATCTGTGAATTCATCTCACAGAGTTACAGATTTCCCCTCAAAAGCTTTTCGCTAAGACTGTTCTTGTGGAATTTAAAAGTGATATTTGGAAGCCCATGGAGGGCTATGGTGAAAAGGGAAATATCCTCAGATTAAAACTGGAAAGAAGCTTTCTGAGAAACTATTGGTGTTCTGTTAATTCATCTCCCAGAGTTACAGCTTTCCCCTCAAGAAGACTTTGGCTAAGACAGGTCTTGTGGAATTTGCAAAGTGATATTTCGAAGCCCATGGATGGCTATGGTGAAAAGGGAAATATCCTCAGATAAAAACTGGAAAGAAGCTTTCTGAGAAACTGTTTTGTGTTCTGTGAATTCATCTCGCAGAGTTACAACTTTCCCCGGCAGAAGCCGTTCGCTAAGACTCTTCTTATGGAATTTGCAATGGGATATTTGAAATCCCATAGAGGCCTATGGTGAAAAAGAAAATATCCTGAGATGAAAACTGGAAAGAAACTTTCTGAGAAACTGCTTTGTGATGTGTGACTTCCACTTCTAGCATTATTTCTGTGGAATCTGAAAACTGATATTTCGGATCCCCTTTAAGATTATAGGGCCAAAGGAAACATCCTCCGGTCAAAATGAGAAAGAAGCTTTCTGAGAAACTTCTTTGTGATCTGCGAGTTCATCTCAAAGAGTTACAGCTTTCCCCTGAAAGCCTTTCGCGAAGACTGTTCCTGTGGAATTTGAAAGTGATATTTGGAAGCACATGGAGGGCTATGGTGAAAAGGGAAATATCCTCAGATAAAAACTGGAAAGAAGCTTTCTGAGAAACTGCTTTGAGTTCTGTGAATTCATCGCTGAAAGTTACAGCTTTCCCCTCCAGAAGCCGTTCGCTAAGACTGTTCTTGTGGAAATTGCAAAGGGATATTTGGAAGCCAATAGAGGCCTCTGGTGAAAATGAAAATATCCTCAGATGAAAACTGGAAAGAAGCTTTCTGAAATACTGCTTTGTGATGTGAGACTTCCACTCACTGAGTTACATCTGTATATTGTGGAGCTGTTTTCTCCCCTTATTTCTGTGGAATATGAGAACTGATATTTTGGATCCCTTTGAAGACTATAGGGCTAAAGAAAATATCCTCCGATCAAAATGAGAAAGAAACTTTCTGAGAAACTTCTTTGTGATCTGTGAATTCATCTCACAGAGTTACAGCTTTCCCCTCAAGAAGCCTTTCATTAAGACTGTTCTTGTGGAATTTCCAAAGTGATATTTGAAAGCCCATGGAGGGCTATGGTGAAAAAGGAAATATCCTCAGATAAAAACTTTAAAGAAGCTTTCTGAGAAACTGCTTTGTGTTCTGGGAATTCATCTTCCAGACTTACAGCTTTCCCCTCCAGAAGCCGTTCACTAAGACTGTTCTTGTGGAATTTACAAAGAGATATTTGGAAACCCATAGAGGCCTATGGTGAAAAAGAGAATATCCTCAGATGAAAACTGGAAAGAAGCTTTCTGAGAAACTGCTTTGTGATGTATGACTTCCACTCACTGAGTTACAGCTGTATTTCACGGAGCTGTTTGCTAGCCTTATTTCTGTGGAATCTGAGAACTGATATTTCGGATCCCTTGAAGACTAAAAGGCCAAGGAAATATCCTCTGATCAAAATGAGAAAGAAGCTATCTGAGAAACTTCGTGGTGATCTGTGAATTCATCTCACAGAGTTACAGCTTTTCCCGCAAGAAGCCTTTCGCTAAGACTGTTCTTGAGGAATTTGCAGAGTGATATTTAGAAGCCCATGGAGGGCTACGGTGAAAAGGGAAATATCCTCAGATAAAAACTGGAAAGAAGCTTTCTGAGAATCTGCTCTGTAATGTGTTACTTCCACTCACTGAGTTAAAGCTGTATGTCATAGAGCTGTTTGTTAGCCTTATTACTGTGGAATCTGAGAACTGATATTTTGGGTCCTTTTGAAGACTATAATGCTAAAGGAAATATCCTCCAATCAAAATGAGAAAGAAGCTTTCTGAGAAACTTCGTGGTGACCTATGAATTCATCTCACAGAGTTATAGCTTTTCCCTCAAGAAGCTTTTCGCTAAGACTGTTCTTCTGAAATTTCCAACGTGATATTTGGAAGCCCATAGAGGTCTACGGTGAAAAGGGAAATATCCTCAGATCAAAACTGGAAAGAAGCTTTCTGAGAAACTGCTTTGTGCTCTGTGAATTCATCTCCCAGAGTTACAGCTTTCCCCTCCAGAAGCCGTTCGTTAAGACTGTTCTTGTGGAATTTACAAAGGGATATATGGAAGCGCATAGAGGCCTATGGTGAAAAAGAAATTATCCTCAGATGAAAACTGGAAAGAAGCTTTCTGAGAAACTGCTTTGTGATGTGTGAATTAAACTCACTGAGATACAGCTGTATTTCGTGGAGCTGTGTGCTAGGCTTATTTCTGTCTAATCTGAGAACTGATATTTCGAATCCCTTTGAAGACTATAGGGCCAAAGGAAATATCCTCCGATCAAAATGAGAAAGAAGCTTTCTGAGAAACTTCTTTGTGATCTGTGAACTCATCTCACAGAGTTACACCTTTCCCCTCAAGAAGCCTTTCACTAAGACTGTTCTTGTGGAATTTGCAAAGTGATATTTGGATGTCCATGGAGGGCTATGGTGAAAAGGGAAATATCTTCAGATAAAAACTGGAAAGAAGCTTTCTGAGAAACTGCTTTGTGTTCTGGGAATTCATCTCAGAGAGTTACAGCATTCCCCTCCAGAAGCCGTTCACTAAGACTGTTCTTGTGGAATTTGCAAAAGGATATTTGGAAGCCCATAGAGGCCTATGGTGAAAAAGAAAATATCCTCAGATGAAAACTGGAAAGAAGCTTTCTGAGAAACTGCTTTGTGATGTGTGACTTCCACTCACTGAGTTACAGCTGTATTTCGTGGAGCTGTTTGCTAGCCTTATTTCTGTGGAATCTGAGAACTGATAATTCAGATCCCTTTGAAGACCATAGGGCCAAAGAAAATATTCTCCGATCAAAAGGGGAAAAAAGCTTTCTGAGAATCTTCTCTGTGATCTGTGAATTCATCTCACAGAATTACAGCTTTCCCCTCAAGAAGCCTTTCGCTAAGACTCTTCTTGTGGAATATTCAAAGTGATATTTGGAAGCCCATGAAGGGCTATTGTGAAAAGGGAAACATCCTCAGATAAAAACAGGAAAGAAGCTTTCTGAGAAACTGCTTTGGGTTCTGTGAATTCACCTCCCAGAGTTAGAGCTTTCCCCTCCAGAAGCCACTCGCTAAGACTGTTCTTGTGGAATTTGCAAAGGGATATTTGGAAGCCCACAGAGGCCTATGGTGAAAAAGAAAATATCCTCCAATAAAAACTGGAAAGAAGCTTTCTGAGACACTGCTTTGTTTTCTGTGAATTCATCTAACAGAGTAACAGATTCGCCCTCCTGAATCCGTTTGCTAAGACTGTTCTTGTGGAATTTAAAGGGATATTTGGAAGCCCATAGAGGCCTATGGTGAAAAAGAAAATATCCTCAGATGAAAACAGGAAAGAAGCTTTCTGAGAAACTGCTTTGTGATGTGTGACTTCCACTCACTGACTTACAGTTGTATTTCGTGGAGCTGTTTGCTAGCCTTATTTCTGTGGAATCTGAGAACTGATATTTCGGATCCCTTTGAAGGCTATAGGGCCAAAGGAAATATCCTCTGATCAAAATAAGAAAGGAGCTTTCTGAGAAACTACTTTGTGATCTGTGAATTCATCTCACAGAGTTACAGCTTTCCCCTCCAGAAGCCTTTCGCTAAGACTGTTCTTGTGGAATTTCCAAAGTGATATTTGGAAGCCCTTGGAGAGCTATGGTTAAAAGGGAAATATCCTCAGATAAACCAGGAAAGAAGCTTTCTGAAAAACTGCTTCATGTTCTGTGAATTCATCTCAGAGAGTTACAGCTTTCCCCTCCAGCATCGATCCGCAAAGACTGTTCTTGTGGAATTTGCAAGGGGATATTTGGAAGGCCATAGAGGCCTATGATGTAAAAAACAGTATCCTCAGATGAAAACTGGAAAGAAGATTTCTGAAATACTGCTTTGTGATGTGTGACTTCCAGTCACTGAGTTACAGCTGTATTTTATGGAGCTGTGTGGCAGCCTTATTTCTGTGAAATCTGAGAACTGATATTTCGGATCCCTTTGAAGGCCTCAGGGCCAAAGGAAATATCCTCCGATCAAAATGAGAAAGAAGCTTTCTGAGAAATTTCTTTGGGATCTCTGAATTCATCTCACAGAGTTACAGATTTCCCCTCAAGAAGCCGTTCACTAAGACTGTTCTTGTGGAATTTGCAAAGTAATGTTTGGAAGCCCATGGAGGGCTATGGTGAAAATGAAAATATCGTGAGATGAAAACTGGAAAGAAGCTTTCGGAGAAACTGCTTTGTGATGTGTGACTTCCACTCACTAAGTTACAGCTGTGTTTCGTGCAGCTGTTTACTAGCCTTATTTCTGTGAAATCTGAGAACTGATATTTCGGATCCCTTGGAGGACAATAGGGCGAAAGGAAATATCCTCCGATCAAAATGAGAAAGAAGATTTCCGAGAAACTTCTTTGCCATCTGTGAATTCATCTCACAGAGTTACAGATTTCCCCTCAAAAGCTTTTCGCTAAGACTGTTCTTGTGGAATTTAAAAGTGATATTTGGAAGCCCATGGAGGGCTATGGTGAAAAGGGAAATATCCTCAGATTAAAACTGGAAAGAAGCTTTCTGAGAAACTATTGGTGTTCTGTTAATTCATCTCCCAGAGTTACAGCTTTCCCCTCAAGAAGACTTTGGCTAAGACAGGTCTTGTGGAATTTGCAAAGTGATATTTCGAAGCCCATGGATGGCTATGGTGAAAAGGGAAATATCCTCAGATAAAAACTGGAAAGAAGCTTTCTGAGAAACTGTTTTGTGTTCTGTGAATTCATCTCGCAGAGTTACAACTTTCCCCGGCAGAAGCCGTTCGCTAAGACTCTTCTTATGGAATTTGCAATGGGATATTTGAAATCCCATAGAGGCCTATGGTGAAAAAGAAAATATCCTGAGATGAAAACTGGAAAGAAACTTTCTGAGAAACTGCTTTGTGATGTGTGACTTCCACTTCTAGCATTATTTCTGTGGAATCTGAAAACTGATATTTCGGATCCCCTTTAAGATTATAGGGCCAAAGGAAACATCCTCCGGTGAAAATGAGAAAGAAGCTTTCTGAGAAACTTCTTTGTGATCTGCGAGTTCACCTCAAAGAGTTACAGCTTTCCCCTGAAAGCCTTTCGCGAAGACTGTTCCTGTGGAATTTGAAAGTGATATTTGGAAGCACATGGAGGGCTATGGTGAAAAGGGAAATATCCTCAGATAAAAACTGGAAAGAAGCTTTCTGAGAAACTGCTTTGAGTTCTGTGAATTCATCGCTGAAAGTTACAGCTTTCCCCTCCAGAAGCCGTTCGCTAAGACTGTTCTTGTGGAAATTGCAAAGGGATATTTGGAAGCCAATAGAGGCCTCTGGTGAAAATGAAAATATCCTCAGATGAAAACTGGAAAGAAGCTTTCTGAAATACTGCTTTGTGATGTGAGACTTACACTCACTGAGTTACACCTGTATATTGTGGAGCTGTTTTCTCCCCTTATTTCTGTGGAATATGAGAACTGATATTTTGGATCCCTTTGAAGACTATAGGGCTAAAGAAAATATCCTCCGATCAAAATGAGAAAGAAACTTTCTGAGAAACTTCTTTGTGATCTGTGAATTCATCTCACAGAGTTACAGCTTTCCCCTCAAGAAGCCTTTCATTAAGACTGTTCTTGTGGAATTTCCAAAGTGATATTTGAAAGCCCATGGAGGGCTATGGTGAAAAAGGAAATATCCTCAGATAAAAACTTTAAAGAAGCTTTCTGAGAAACTGCTTTGTGTTCTGGGAATTCATCTTCCAGACTTACAGCTTTCCCCTCCAGAAGCCGTTCACTAAGACTGTTCTTGTGGAATTTACAAAGAGATATTTGGAAACCCATAGAGGCCTATGGTGAAAAAGAGAATATCCTCAGATGAAAACTGGAAAGAAGCTTTCTGAGAAACTGCTTTGTGATGTATGACTTCCACTCACTGAGTTACAGCTGTATTTCACGGAGCTGTTTGCTAGCCTTATTTCTGTGGAATCTGAGAACTGATATTTCGGATCCCTTGAAGACTAAAAGGCCAAGGAAATATCCTCTGATCAAAATGAGAAAGAAGCTATCTGAGAAACTTCGTGGTGATCTGTGAATTCATCTCACAGAGTTACAGCTTTTCCCGCAAGAAGCCTTTCGCTAAGACTGTTCTTGAGGAATTTGCAGAGTGATATTTAGAAGCCCATGGAGGGCTACGGTGAAAAGGGAAATATCCTCAGATAAAAACTGGAAAGAAGCTTTCTGAGAATCTGCTCTGTAATGTGTTACTTCCACTCACTGAGTTAAAGCTGTATGTCATAGAGCTGTTTGTTAGCCTTATTACTGTGGAATCTGAGAACTGATATTTTGGGTCCTTTTGAAGACTATAATGCTAAAGGAAATATCCTCCAATCAAAATGAGAAAGAAGCTTTCTGAGAAACTTCGTGGTGACCTATGAATTCATCTCACAGAGTTATAGCTTTTCCCTCAAGAAGCTTTTCGCTAAGACTGTTCTTCTGAAATTTCCAACGTGATATTTGGAAGCTCATAGAGGTCTACGGTGAAAAGGGAAATATCCTCAGATCAAAACTGGAAAGAAGCTTTCTGAGAAACTGCTTTGTGCTCTGTGAATTCATCTCCCAGAGTTACAGCTTTCCCCTCCAGAAGCCGTTCGTTAAGACTGTTCTTGTGGAATTTACAAAGGGATATATGGAAGCGCATAGAGGCCTATGGTGAAAAAGAAATTATCCTCAGATGAAAACTGGAAAGAAGCTTTCTGAGAAACTGCTTTGTGATGTGTGAATTAAACTCACTGAGATACAGCTGTATTTCGTGGAGCTGTGTGCTAGGCTTATTTCTGTCTAATCTGAGAACTGATATTTCGAATCCCTTTGAAGACTATAGGGCCAAAGGAAATATCCTCCGATCAAAATGAGAAAGAAGCTTTCTGAGAAACTTCTTTGTGATCTGTGAACTCATCTCACAGAGTTACACCTTTCCCCTCAAGAAGCCTTTCACTAAGACTGTTCTTGTGGAATTTGCAAAGTGATATTTGGATGTCCATGGAGGGCTATGGTGAAAAGGGAAATATCTTCAGATAAAAACTGGAAAGAAGCTTTCTGAGAAACTGCTTTGTGTTCTGGGAATTCATCTCAGAGAGTTACAGCATTCCCCTCCAGAAGCCGTTCACTAAGACTGTTCTTGTGGAATTTGCAAAAGGATATTTGGAAGCCCATAGAGGCCTATGGTGAAAAAGAAAATATCCTCAGATGAAAACTGGAAAGAAGCTTTCTGAGAAACTGGTTTGTGATGTGTGACTTCCACTCACTGAGTTACAGCTGTATTTCGTGGAGCTGTTTGCTAGCCTTATTTTTGTGGAATCTGAGAACTGATAATTCAGATCCCTTTGAAGACCATAGGGCCAAAGAAAATATTCTCCGATCAAAAGGAGAAAAAAGCTTTCTGAGAAACTTCTCTGTGATCTGTGAATTCATCTCACAGAATTACAGCTTTCCCCTCAAGAAGCCTTTCGCTAAGACTCTTCTTGTGGAATATTCAAAGTGATATTTGGAAGCCCATGAAGGGCTATTGTGAAAAGGGAAACATCCTCAGATAAAAACAGGAAAGAAGCTTTCTGAGAAACTGCTTTGGGTTCTGTGAATTCACCTCCCAGAGTTAGAGCTTTCCCCTCCAGAAGCCACTCGCTAAGACTGTTCATGTGGAATTTGCAAAGGGATATTTGGAAGCCCACAGAGGCCTATGGTGAAAAAGAAAATATCCTCCAATAAAAACTGGAAAGAAGCTTTCTGAGACACTGCTTTGTTTTCTGTGAATTCATCTAACAGAGTTACAGATTTGCCCTCCTGAAGCCGTTCGCTAAGACTGTTCTTGTGGAATTTAAAGGGATATTTGGAAGCCCATAGAGGCCTATGGTGAAAAAGAAAATATCCTCAGATGAAAACAGGAAAGAAGCTTTCTGAGAAACTGCTTTGTGATGTGTGACTTCCACTCACTGACTTACAGTTGTATTTCGTGGAGCTGTTTGCTAGCCTTATTTCTGTGGAATCTGAGAACTGATATTTTGGATCCCTTTGAAGGCTATAGGGCCAAAGGAAATATCCTCTGATCAAAATAAGAAAGGAGCTTTCTGAGAAACTACTTTGTGACATGTGAATTCAACTCACAGAGTTACAGCTTTCCCCTCCAGAAGCCTTTCGCTAAGACTGTTCTTGTGGAATTTGCAAAGTGATATTTGGAAGCCCTTGGAGAGCTATGGTTAAAAGGGAAATATCCTCAGATAAACCAGGAAAGAAGCTTTCTGAAAAACTGCTTCATGTTCTGTGAATTCATCTCAGAGAGTTACAGCTTTCCCCTCCAGAATCGATCCGCAAAGACTGTTCTTGTGGAATTCGCAAGGGGATATTTGGAAGGCCATAGAGGCCTATGGTGGAAAAAACAGTATCCTCAGATGAAAACTGGAAAGAAGATTTCTGAAATACTGCTTTGTGATGTGTGACTTCCAGTCACTGAGTTACAGCTGTATTTTATGGAGCTGTGTGGCAGCCTTATTTCTGTGAAATCTGAGAACTGATATTTCGGATCCCTTTGAAGGCCTCAGGGCCAAAGGAAATATCCTCCGATCAAAATGAGAAAGAAGCTTTCTGAGAAATTTCTTTGGGATCTCTGAATTCATCTCACAGAGTTACAGATTTCCCCTCAAAAGCTTTTCGCTAAGACTGTTCTTGTGGAATTTAAAAGTGATATTTGGAAGCCCATGGAGGGCTATGGTGAAAAGGGAAATATCCTCAGATAAAAACTGGAAAGAAGCTTTCTGAGAAACTGTTTTGTGTTCTGTGAATTCATCTCGCAGAGTTACAACTTTCCCCTGCAGAAGCCGTTCGCTAAGACTCTTCTTATGGAATTTGCAATGGGATATTTGAAATCCCATAGAGGCCTATGGTGAAAAAGAAAATATCCTGAGATGAAAACTGGAAAGAAACTTTCTGAGAAACTGCTTTGTGATGTGTGACTTCCACTTCTAGCATTATTTCTGTGGAATCTGAAAACTGATATTTCGGATCCCCTTTAAGATTATAGGGCCAAAGGAAACATCCTCTGGTCAAAATGAGAAAGAAGCTTTCTGAGAAACTTCTTTGTGATCTGCGAGTTCATCTCAAAGAGTTACAGCTTTCCCCTGAAAACCTTTCGCGAAGACTGTTCCTGTGGAATTTGAAAGTGATATTTGGAAGCACATGGAGGGCTATGGTGAAAAGGGAAATATCCTCATATAAAAACTGGAAAGAAGCTTTCTGAGAAACTGCTTTGAGTTCTGTGAATTCATCGCTGAGAGTTACAGCTTTCCCCTCCAGAAGCCGTTCGCTAAGACTGTTCTTGTGGAAATTGCAAAGGGATATTTGGAAGCCAATAGAGGCCTCTGGTGAAAATGAAAATATCCTCAGATGAAAACTGGAAAGAAGCTTTCTGAAATACTGCTTTGTGATGTGAGACTTCCACTCACTGAGTTACATCTGTATATTGTGGAGCTGTTTTCTCCCCTTGTTTCTGTGGAATATGAGAACTGATATTTTGGATCCCTTTGAAGACTATAGGGCTAAAGAAAATATCCTCCGATCAAAATGAGAAAGAAACTTTCTGAGAAACTTCTTTGTGATCTGTGAATTCATCTCACAGAGTTACAGCTTTCCCCTCAAGAAGCCTTTCGCTAAGACTGTTCTTGTGGAATTTCCAAAGTGATATTTGGAAGCCCATGGAGGGCTATGGTGAAAAAGGAAATATCCTCAGATAAAAACTTTAAAGAAGCTTTCTGAGAAACTGCTTTGTGTTCTGGGAATTCATCTTCCAGACTTACAGCTTTCCCCTCCAGAAGCCGTTCACTAAGACTGTTCTTGTGGAATTTACAAAGAGATATTTGGAAACCCATAGAGGCCTATGGTGAAAAAGAGAATATCCTCAGATGAAAACTGGAAAGAAGCTTTCTGAGAAACTGCTTTGTGATGTATGACTTCCACTCACTGAGTTACAGCTGTATTTCACGGAGCTGTTTGCTAGCCTTATTTCTGTGGAATCTGAGAACTGATATTTCGGATCCCTTGAAGACTAAAAGGCCAAGGAAATATCCTCTGATCAAAATGAGAAAGAAGCTATCTGAGAAACTTCGTGGTGATCTGTGAATTCATCTCACAGAGTTACAGCTTTTCCCGCAAGAAGCCTTTCGCTAAGACTGTTCTTGAGGAATTTGCAGAGTGATATTTAGAAGCCCATGGAGGGCTACGGTGAAAAGGGAAATATCCTCAGATAAAAACTGGAAAGAAGCTTTCTGAGAATCTGCTCTGTAATGTGTTACTTCCACTCACTGAGTTAAAGCTGTATGTCATAGAGCTGTTTGTTAGCCTTATTACTGTGGAATCTGAGAACTGATATTTTGGGTCCTTTTGAAGACTATAATGCTAAAGGAAATATCCTCCAATCAAAATGAGAAAGAAGCTTTCTGAGAAACTTCGTGGTGACCTATGAATTCATCTCACAGAGTTATAGCTTTTCCCTCAAGAAGCTTTCGCTAAGACTGTTCTTCTGAAATTTCCAACGTGATATTTGGAAGCCCATAGAGGTCTACGGTGAAAAGGGAAATATCCTCAGATCAAAACTGGAAAGAAGCTTTCTGAGAAACTGCTTTGTGTTCTGTGAATTCATCTCCCAGAGTTACAGCTTTCCCCTCCAGAAGCCGTTCGTTAAGACTGTTCTTGTGGAATTTACAAAGGGATATATGGAAGCGCATAGAGGCCTATGGTGAAAAAGAAATTATCCTCAGATGAAAACTGGAAAGAAGCTTTCTGAGAAACTGCTTTGTGATGTGTGAATTAAACTCACTGAGATACAGCTGTATTTCGTGGAGCTGTGTGCTAGGCTTATTTCTGTCTAATCTGAGAACTGATATTTCGAATCCCTTTGAAGACTATAGGGCCAAAGGAAATATCCTCCGATCAAAATGAGAAAGAAGCTTTCTGAGAAACTTCTTTGTGATCTGTGAACTCATCTCACAGAGTTACACCTTTCCCCTCAAGAAGCCTTTCACTAAGACTGTTCTTGTGGAATTTGCAAAGTGATATTTGGATGTCCATGGAGGGCTATGGTGAAAAGGGAAATATCTTCAGATAAAAACTGGAAAGAAGCTTTCTGAGAAACTGCTTTGTGATGTGTGACTTCCACTCACTGAGTTACAGCTGTATTTCGTGGAGCTGTTTGGTAGCTTTATTTTTGTGGAATCTGAGAACTGATAATTCAGATCCCTTTGAAGACCATAGGGCCAAAGAAAATATTCTCCGATCAAAAGGAGAGAAAAGCTTTCTGAGAAACTTCTCTGTGATCTGTGAATTCATCTCACAGAATTACAGCTTTCCCCTCAAGAAGCCTTTCGCTAAGACTCTTCTTGTGGAATATTCAAAGTGATATTTGGAAGCCCATGAATGGCTATTGTGAAAAGGGAAACATCCTCAGATAAAAACAGGAAAGAAGCTTTCTGAGAAACTGCTTTGGGTTCTGTGAATTCACCTCCAGTGTTAGAGCTTTCCCCTCCAGAAGCCACTTGCTAAGACTGTTCTTGTGGAATTTGCAAAGGGATATTTGGAAGCCCACAGAGGCCTATGGTGAAAAAGAAAATATCCTCCAATAAAAACTGGAAAGAAGCTTTCTGAGACACTGCTTTGTTTTCTGTGAATTTATCTAACAGAGTTACAGATTCGCCCTCCTGAAGCCGTTCGCTAAGACTGTTCTTGTGGAATTTAAAGGGATATTTGGAAGCCCATAGAGGCCTATGGTGAAAAAGAAAATATCCTCAGATGAAAACAGGAAAGAAGCTTTCTGAGAAACTGCTTTGTGTTCTGTGAATTCATCTCCCAGAGTTACAGCTTTCCCCTCCAGAAGCCGTTCGTTAAGACTGTTCTTGTGGAATTTACAAAGGGATATATGGAAGCGCATAGAGGCCTATGGTGAAAAAGAAATTATCCTCAGATGAAAACTGGAAAGAAGCTTTCTGAGAAACTGCTTTGTGATGTGTGAATTAAACTCACTGAGATACAGCTGTATTTCGTGGAGCTGTGTGCTAGGCTTATTTCTGTCTAATCTGAGAACTGATATTTCAAATCCCTTTGAAGACTATAGGGCCAAAGGAAATATCCTCCGATCAAAATGAGAAAGAAGCTTTCTGAGAAACTTCTTTGTGATCTGTGAACTCATCTCACAGAGTTACACCTTTCCCCTCAAGAAGCCTTTCACTAAGACTGTTCTTGTGGAATTTGCAAAGTGATATTTGGATGTCCATGGAGGGCTATGGTGAAAAGGGAAATATCTTCAGATAAAAACTGGAAAGAACCTTTCTGAGAAACTGCTTTGTGATGTGTGACTTCCACTCACTGAGTTACAGCTGTATTTCGTGGAGCTGTTTGGTAGCTTTATTTTTGTGGAATCTGAGAACTGATAATTCAGATCCCTTTGAAGACCATAGGGCCAAAGAAAATATTCTCCGATCAAAAGGAGAGAAAAGCTTTCTGAGAAACTTCTCTGTGATCTGTGAATTCATCTCACAGAATTACAGCTTTCCCCTCAAGAAGCCTTTCGCTAAGACTCTTCTTGTGGAATATTCAAAGTGATATTTGGAAGCCCATGAAGGGCTATTGTGAAAAGGGAAACATCCTCAGATAAAAACAGGAAAGAAGCTTTCTGAGAAACTGCTTTGGGTTCTGTGAATTCACCTCCAGTGTTAGAGCTTTCCCCTCCAGAAGCCACTCGCTAAGACTGTTCTTGTGGAATTTGCAAAGGGATATTTGGAAGCCCACAGAGGCCTATGGTGAAAAAGAAAATATCCTCCAATAAAAACTGGAAAGAAGCTTTCTGAGACACTGCTTTGTTTTCTGTGAATTCATCTAACAGAGTTACAGATTTGCCCTCCTGAAGCCGTTCGCTAAGACTGTTCTTGTGGAATTTAAAGGGATATTTGGAAGCCCATAGAGGCCTATGGTGAAAAAGAAAATATCCTCAGATGAAAACAGGAAAGAAGCTTTCTGAGAAACTGCTTTGTGTTGTGTGACTTCCACTCACTGACTTAGAGTTGTATTTCGTGGAGCTGTTTGCTAGCCTTATTTCTGTGGAATCTGAGAACTGATATTTCGGATCCCTTTGAAGGCTATAGGGCCAAAGGAAATATCCTCTGATCAAAATAAGAAAGGAGCTTTCTGAGAAACTACTTTGTGACATGTGAATTCATCTCACAGAGTTACAGCTTTCCCCTCAAGAAGTCTTTCGCTAAGACTGTTCTTGTGGAATGTGCAAAGTGATATTTAGAAGCCCTTGGAGAGCTATGGTTAAAAGGGAAATATCCTCAGATAAACCAGGAAAGAAGCTTTCTGAAAAACTGCTTCATGTTCTGTGAATTCATCTCAGAGAGTTACAGCTTTCCCCTCCAGCATCGATCCGCAAAGACTGTTCTTGTGGAATTTGCAAGGGGATATTTGGAAGGCCATAGAGGCCTATGGTGGAAAAAACAGTATCCTCAGATGAAAACTGGAAAGAAGATTTCTGAAATACTGCTTTGTGATGTGTGACTTCCAGTCACTGAGTTACAGCTGTATTTTATGGAGCTGTGTGGCAGCCTTATTTCTGTGAAATCTGAGAACTGATATTTCGGATCCCTTTGAAGGCCTCAGGGCCAAAGGAAATATCCTCTGATCAAAATGAGAAAGAAGCTTTCTGAGAAACTACTTTGTGATCTGTGAATTCATCTCACAGAGTTACAGCTTTCCCCTCAGGAAGCCTTTCGCTAAGACTGTTCTTGTGGAATTTGTAAAGTGATATATGGAAGCCCATGGAGAGCTATGGTTAAAAGGGAAATATCCTCAGATAAACCAGGAAAGAAGCTTTCTGAAAAACTGTTTCATGTTCTGTGAATTCATCTCAGAGTGTTACAGCTTTCCCGTCCTGAATCCGTCCGCTAAGACTGTTCTTGTGGAATTTGCAAGGTGATATTCGGAAGGCCATAGAGGTCTACGGTGAAAAGGGAAATATCCTCAGATCAAAACTAGAAAGAAGCTTTCTGAGAAACTGCTTTGTGTTCTGTGAATTCATCTCCCAGAGTTACAGCTTTCCCCTCCAGAAGCCGTTCGTTAAGACTGTTCTTGTGGAATTTACAAAGGGATATATGGAAGCGCATAGAGGCCTATGGTGAAAAAGAAATTATCCTCAGATGAAAACTGGAAAGAAGCTTTCTGAGAAACTGCTTTGTGATGTGTGAATTAAACTCACTGAGATACAGCTGTATTTCGTGGAGCTGTGTGCTAGGCTTATTTCTGTCTAATCTGAGAACTGATATTTCGAATCCCTTTGAAGACTATAGGGCCAAAGGAAATATCCTCCGATCAAAATGAGAAAGAAGCTTTCTGAGAAACTTCTTTGTGATCTGTGAACTCATCTCACAGAGTTACACCTTTCCCCTCAAGAAGCCTTTCACTAAGACTGTTCTTGTGGAATTTGCAAAGTGATATTTGGATGTCCATGGAGGGCTATGGTGAAAAGGGAAATATCTTCAGATAAAAACTGGAAAGAAGCTTTCTGAGAGTTTGTTTTGTGTTGTGTGAATTCATCTCACAGAGTTACAGCATTCCCCTCCAGAAGCCGTTCACTAAGACTGTTCTTGTGGAATTTGCAAAAGGATATTTGGAAGCCCATAGAGGCCTATGGTGAAAAAGAAAATATCCTCAGATGAAAACTGGAAAGAAGCTTTCTGAGAAACTGCTTTGTGATGTGTGACTTCCACTCACTGAGTTACAGCTGTATTTCGTGGAGCTGTTTGCTAGCCTTATTTCTGTGGAATCTGAGAACTGATAATTCAGATCCCTTTGAAGACCATAGGGCCAAAGAAAATATTCTCCGATCAAAAGGAGAAAAAAGCTTTCTGAGAAACTTCTCTGTGATCTGTGAATTCATCTCACAGAATTACAGCTTTCCCCTCAAGAAGCCTTTCGCTAAGACTCTTCTTGTGGAATATTCAAAGTGATATTTGGAAGCCCATGAAGGGCTATTGTGAAAAGGGAAACATCCTCAGATAAAAACAGGAAAGAAGCTTTCTGAGAAACTGCTTTGGGTTCTGTGAATTCACCTCCCAGAGTTAGAGCTTTCCCCTCCAGAAGCCACTCGCTAAGACTATTCATGTGGAATTTGCAAAGGGGTATTTGGGAGCCCACAGAGGCCTTTGGTGAAAAAGAAAATATCCTCCAATAAAAACTGGAAAGAAGCTTTCTGAGACACTGCTTTGTTTTCTGTGAATTCATCTAACAGAGTTACAGATTCGCCCTCCTGAAGCCGTTCGCTAAGACTGTTCTTGTGGAATTTAAAGGGATATTTGGAAGCCCATAGAGGCCTATGGTGAAAAAGAAAATATCCTCAGATGAAAACAGGAAAGAAGCTTTCTGAGAAACTGCTTTGTGATGTGTGACTTCCACTCACTGAGCCCTTGGAGAGCTATGGTTAAAAGGGAAATATCCTCAGATAAACCAGGAAAGAAGCTTTCTGAAAAACTGCTTCATGTTCTGTGAATTCATCTCAGAGAGTTACAGCTTTCCCCTCCAGAATCGATCCGCAAAGACTGTTCTTGTGGAATTTGCAAGGGGATATTTGGAAGGCCATAGAGGCCTATGGTGGAAAAAACAGTATCCTCAGATGAAAACTGGAAAGAAGATTTCTGAAATACTGCTTTGTGATGTGTGACTTCCAGTCACCGAGTTACAGCTGTATTTTATGGAGCTGTGTGGCAGCCTTATTTCTGTGAAATCTGAGAACTGATATTTCGGATCCCTTGGAAGACTATAGGGCCAAAGGAAATATCCTCCGATCAAAATGAGAAAGAAGCTTTCTGAGAAATTTCTTTGGGATCTCTGAATTCATCTCACAGAGTTACAGCTTTCCCCTCTAGAAGCCGTTCGCTAAGACTGTTCTTGTGGAATTTGCAAAGTAATGTTTGGTAGCCCATGGAGGGCTATGGTGAAAATGAAAATATCGTGAGATGAAAACTGGAAAGAAGCTTTCGGAGAAACTGCTTTGTGATGTGTGACTTCCACTCACTGAGTTACGGCTGTGTTTCGTGCAGCTGTTTGCTAGCCTTATTTCTGTGGAATCTGAGAACTGATATTTCGGATCCCTTGGAGGACAATAGGGCGAAAGGAAATATCCTCCGATCAAAATGAGAAAGAAGATTTCCGAGAAACTTCTTTGCCATCTGTGAATTCATCTCACAGAGTTACAGATTTCCCCTCAAGAAGCTTTTCGCTAAGACTGCTCTTGTGGAATTTAAAAGTGATATTTGGAAGCCCATGGAGGGCTATGGTGAAAAGGGAAATATCCTCAGATTAAAACTGGAAAGAAGCTTTCTGAGAAACTATTGGTGTTCTGTTAATTCATCTCCCAGAGTTACAGCTTTCCCCTCAAGAAGACTTTGGCTAAGACAGGTCTTGTGGAATTTGCAAAGTGATATTTCGAAGCCCATGGATGGCTATGGTGAAAAGGGAAATATCCTCAGATAAAAACTGGAAAGAAGCTTTCTGAGAAACTGTTTTGTGTTCTGTGAATTCATCTCGCAGAGTTACAACTTTCCCCTGCAGAAGCCATTCGCTAAGACTCTTCTTATGGAATTTGCAATGGGATATTTGAAATCCCATAGAGGCCTATGGTGAAAAAGAAAATATCCTGAGATGAAAACTGGAAAGAAACTTTCTGAGAAACTGCTTTGTGATGTGTGACTTCCACTTCTAGCATTATTTCTGTGGAATCTGAAAACTGATATTTCGGATCCCCTTTAAGATTATAGGGCCAAAGGAAACATCCTCCGGTCAAAATGAGAAAGAACCTTTCTGAGAAACTTCTTTGTGATCTGCGAGTTCATCTCACAGAGTTACAGCTTTCCCCTGAAAGCCTTTCACGAAGACTGTTCCTGTGGAATTTGAAAGTGATATTTGGAAGCACATGGAGGGCTATGGTGAAAAGGGAAATATCCTCAGATAAAAACTGGAAAGAAGCTTTCTGAGAAACTGCTTTGAGTTCTGTGAATTCATCGCTGACAGTTACAGCTTTCCCCTCCGGAAGCCGTTCGCTAAGACTGTTCTTGTGGAAATTGCAAAGGGATATTTGGAAGCCAATAGAGGCCTCTGGTGAAAATGAAAATATCCTCAGATGAAAACTGGAAAGAAGCTTTCTGAAATACTGCTTTGTGATGTGAGACTTCCACTCACTGAGTTACATCTGTATATTGTGGAGCTGTTTTCTCCCCTTGTTTCTGTGGAATATGAGAACGGATATTTCGGATCCCTTTGAAGACTATAGGGCTAAAGAAAATATCCTCCGATCAAAATGAGAAAGAAACTTTCTGAGAAACTTCTTTGTGATCTGTGAATTCATCTCACAGAGTTACAGCTTTCCCCTCAAGAAGCCTTTCGTTAAGACTGTTCTTGTGGAATTTCCAAAGTGATATTTCAAAGCCCATGGAGGGCTATGGTGAAAAAGGAAATATCCTCAGATAAAAACTTTAAAGAAGCTTTCTGAGAAATTTCGTGGTGACCTATGAATTCATCTCACAGAGTTATAGCTTTTCCCTCAAGAAGCTTTTCGCTAAGACTTCTTCTGAAATTTCCAACGTGATATTTGGAAGCCCATAGAGGTCTACGGTGAAAAGGGAATTATCCTCAGATCAAAACTGGAAAGAAGCTTTCTGAGAAACTGCTTTGTGTTCTGTGAATTCATCTCCCAGAGTTACAGCTTTCCCCTCCAGAAGCCGTTCGTTAAGACTGTTCTTGTGGAATTTACAAAGGGATATATGGAAGCGCATAGAGGCCTATGGTGAAAAAGAAATTATCCTCAGATGAAAACTGGAAAGAAGCTTTCTGAGAAACTGCTTTGTGATGTGTGAATTAAACTCACTGAGATACAGCTGTATTTCGTGGAGCTGTGTGCTAGGCTTATTTCTGTCTAATCTGAGAACTGATATTTCGAATCCCTTTAAAACTATAGGGCCAAAGGAAATATCCTCCGATCAAAATGAGAAAGAAGCTTTCTGAGAAACTTCTTTGTGATCTGTGAACTCATCTCACAGAGTTACACCTTTCCCCTCAAGAAGCCTTTCACTAAGACTGTTCTTGTGGAATTTGCAAAGTGATATTTGGATGTCCATGGAGGGCTATGGTGAAAAGGGAAATATCTTCAGATAAAAACTGGAAAGAAGCTTTCTGAGAAACTGCTTTGTGTTCTGGGAATTCATCTCAGAGAGTTACAGCATTCCCCTCCAGAAGCCGTTCACTAAGACTGTTCTTGTGGAATTTGCAAAAGGATATTTGGAAGCCCATAGAGGCCTATGGTGAAAAAGAAAATATCCTCAGATGAAAACTGGAAAGAAGCTTTCTGAGAAACTGCTTTGTGATGTGTGACTTGCACTCACTGAGTTACAGCTGTGTTTCGTGCAGCTGTTTGCTAGCCTTATTTTTGTGGAATCTGAGAACTGATATTTCGTATCCCGTGGAGGACAATAGGGCGAAAGAAAATATCCTCCGATCAAAATGAGAAAGAAGATTTCCGAGAAACTTCTTTGTGATCTGTGAATTCATCTCACAGAGTTACAGATTTCCCCTCAAGAAGCTTTTCGCTAAGACTGTTCTTGTGGAATTTAAAAGTGATATTTGGAAGCCCATGGAGGGCTATGGTGAAAAGTGAAATATCCTCAGATTAAAACTGGAAAGAAGCTTTCTGAAAAACTGCGTCATGTTCTGTGAATTCATGTCAGAGAGTTACAGCTTTCCCCTCCAGCATCGATCCACAAAGACTGTTCTTGTGGAATTTGCAAGGGGATATTTGGAAGGCCATAGAGGCCTTTGGTGAAAAAAACAGTATCCTCAGATGAAAACTGGAAAGAAGATTTCTGAAATACTGCTTTGTGATGTGTGACTTCCAGTCACTGAGTTACAGCTGTATTTTGTGGAGCTGTTTGCTAGCCTTATTTCTGTGGAATCTGAGAACTGATATTTCGGATCCCTTGGAGGACAATAGGGCGAAAGGAAATATCCTCCAATCAAAATGAGAAAGAAGATTTCCGAGAAACTTCTTTGTGTTCTGCGAGTTCATCTCACAGAGTTACAGCTTTCCCCTGAAAGCCTTTCGCTAAGACTGTTCCTGTGGAATTTGAAAGTGATATTTGGAAGCACATGGAGGGCTATGGTGAAAAGGGAAATATCCTCAGATAAAAACTGGAAAGAAGCTTTCTGAGAAACTGCTTTGAGTTCTGTGAATTCATCGCTGAGAGTTACAGCTTTCCCCTGCAGAAGCTGTTCACTAAGACTGTTGTTGTGGAAATTGCAAAGGGATATTTGGAAGCCCATAGAGGCCTATGGTGAAAAAGAAAATATCCTCAGATGAAAACTGGAGAGAAGCTTTCTCAGAAACTGCTCTGTGATGTGAGAATTCCACTCACTGAGTTACAGCTTTATTTCGTGGTGCTGTTGGCTAGACTTATTTCTGTGGAATCTGAGAACAGATATTCCGGATCCCTTTGAAGACTATAGGGCCAAAGGAAATATCCTCTGATCAAAATGAGAAAGAAGCTTTCTGAGAAACTTCTCTGTGATAAGTGAATTCATCTCACAGAATTACAGCTTTCCCCACAAGAAGCCTTTCGCTAAGACTGCTCTTCTGGAATTTGCAAAGTGATATTTGGAAGCCCATGGAGGGCTATGGTGAAAGGGAAATATCCTCAGATACAGACTGGAAAGAAGCTTTCTGAGAAACCGCTTTGTGTACTGTGCATTCATCTCACAGTATTACAACTTTCCCCTGCAGAAACCGTTCGCTAAGACGGTTCTTGTGGAATTTGCGAAGGGATATTTGGAAGCCCTTAGAGCCCTATGGTGAAAAAGAAAATATCCTCACATGAAAACTGGAAAGAAGCTTTCTGAGAAACTGCTTTGTGGTGTGTGACTTCCACTCACTGAGTTACAGCTGTATTTCGTGGATCTGTGTGCTAGCCTTATTTCTGAGGAATCTGAGAGCTGATATTTCAGATCCCTTTGAAAACTACAGGCCAAAGGAAATATTCTCCGATTAAAATGAGAAAGAAGCTTTCTGAGAAACTTCTTTGTAATCTGTGAATTCACCTCACAGTGTTACAGCTTTCCTCTCAAGAAGCCTTTTGTGAAGACTGTTCTTTTGGAATTTTCAAAGTGATATTTGGAAGCCAATGGAGGGGTATGCTGAAAAGGGAAATTTCCTCAGATAAAAACTGGAAAGAAACTTTCTGAGAAACTGCTTTGTGTTCTGTGAATTCATATCCCAGATTTAGAGCTTTCCCCTCCAGAAGCAGTTCGCTAAGGCTGTTCTTGTGGAATTTGCAAAGGGATATTTGGAAGCCCATAGAGGTCAATGGTGAAAAAGAAAATATCCTCACATAAAATCTGGAAAGAAGCTTTCTGAGAAACTGCTTTGTGGTGTGTGACTTCCACTCACTTAGTTACAGCTGTATTTCGTGGAGACGTTTGCTAGCCTTATTTCTGTGGAATCTGAGAACTGATATTTCGGATCCCTTTGAAGACTCTAGGGCCAAAGGAAATATCCTCCGATCAAAATTAGAAAGAAGCTTTCTGAGAAACTACTTTGTGATCTATGAATTCATCTCACAGAGTTGCAGCTTTCCCCTCAAGAAGCCTTTCACTAAGACTGTTCTTGTGGAATTTGCAAAGTGATATTTGGAAGCCATGGAGGGCTATGGTGAAAAGGGAAATATTCTTAGATAAAAACTGGAAAGAAATTTTATGAAAAACGGCTTTGTGTTCTGTGAATTCATCTCCCAGAGTTACAGGTTTCCCCTCCAGAAGCCGTTTGGTAAGACTGTTTTTGTGGAGTTTGCAAAGGGATATTTGGAAGCCCATAGTGGCCTATGGTGAAAAAGAAAATATCCTCACAGGAAAACTGGAAAATAGCTTTTTGAGAAACTGCTTTGTGATGTGTGACTTCCACTCACTGACTTACAGCTGTATTTTGTGGAGCTGTGTGCTAGCCTTATTTCTGTGGAATCTGAGAACTGATATTTCGGATCCCTTTGAAGTCTATAGGCCAAAGGAAATATCTTCCGATGAAAATGAGAAAGAAGTTTTCTGAGAAACTTCTTTGTGATCTGTGAATTCATCTCACAGAGTTACAGCTTTCCTCTCAAGAAGCCTTTCGCGAAGACTGTTCTTGTGGAATTTGCAAAGTGATAGTTGGAAGCCCATGGAGGGCTATGGTGAAAAGGGAAATATCCTCAGATAAAAACTGGAAAGAAGCTTTCTGAGAAACTGTTTTGTGTTCGGTGAATTCATCTCCCAGAGTTACACCGTTCACCTCCAGAGACCGTTCTCTAAGACTCTTCTTGTGGAATTAGCAAAAGACATTTGGAAGCCCTTAGAGGCCTAAGATGAAGAAGAAAATATCCTCAGATAAAAAGTGGAAAGAAGTTTTCTGAGAAACTGCTTTGTGATGTGTGACTTCCACTCACTTAGTTACAGCTGTATTTCGTGGAGATGTTTGCTAGCCTTATTTCTTTGGAATCTGAAAACTGATATTTCAGATCCCTTTTAAGACTAACCCTAACCCTAACCCTAACCCTAACCACGGCTCAAACCGGACCACTACCAAACCATCTCAAACCGGACTCAAACCGGACCAGACCGGCTCAAACCAGTTTGGAACAGCTCTTACCAGACCAGACTGGCTCAACCAGATCAAAGCGGACCAGACCGGCTCAAACCGGATGAAAGCGGACCAGAATCGCACAAACCGGATCAAACCAGACCAGACCGGCTCAAGCTGGTTTCGACCCGCTCAAACCGGACCACAAGCAGACCGTCTCCATCCGGACTCAAACTGGACCAGACCGGATCAAACCGATGTTGACTGGCTCAAACCGGACTCAAACTGGCCCAGACCATCTCAAACCGGTTTGGACGAGCTCAAAATGGACCAGAACGGCTCAACCGGATCAAACCAGACCTGACCGGCTCAAACCGGATCAAACCGGACCAGACCGGCTCAGTCCGGACCAGACCGGCTAAAACCGGAACAAACCGGACCAGACCGGCTCAAACCGGTGTTGACCGTCTCAAACTGGACCAGATCGGCTCAAACCAGACCAGACCAGCTCAAATTGGCTAAAACCGGACCAGACCGTGTCAAACCGGTTTTGTCCGGCTAATACCGGACTCAAACCTGACCAGCACGTCTCAAACCAATTTTGACCGGCTCAAACCATACTGGACCGCCTCAAACCGGTTTTGACCAGCTCAAATTGGACTCAAACCGGACTTTACCGGCTCAAACCGGTTTTGACCGGCTCAAACCCGACCAGAGTGGCACAAACCGGATCAAACCTTACCGGACCGACTCAAACCGGTTTTGACAGGCTCAAACCCGACCAGACCGGCACAAACCGGATCAAACCTTACCGGACCGGCTCAAACTTGTTTTGACCGGGTCAAACCGGACGAGACCGGCTTAAACTGGGTCAAATTGGACCAGACCGGCTCTTAGACCATCTCAAACTGGTTTTGATCGGCTCAATTCGGACCAGACCGGCTCAAACCGGACCAGACCGGCTCTTACCGGTGTTGACCATCTCAAACCAAACTCAAACTGGACCAGAGCGGCTCAAACCGGTTTTGTCCCGCTCAAACCAGACCCAACCGGCTCAACCGGATCAAACCGGACCAAACCGGCTTAAACCGGATCAAACCGGACCAGACTGGCACAAACCGGTGTTGACCGGCTCACACCCGATCAGACTGGCTTAAACCAGACCAGACTGGCTCAATCCGGACCAGACCCGCTTAAACCGGATCAAACCGTACCAGACCGGCTCTTAGACCAGCTCAAACCTGTTTTGACTGGCTCTAACCGGACTCAAAACGGACCAGGAAAGCTAAAACTGGCTCAAACCGGACCAGACCGTCTCAAACCGGACTCAAACTGGACCAGACCGGCTCAAATCGGTCATGAGCAGCTCAAACCGGACTCAAACCAGACCAGACCGTCTCAAACTGGTGTTGACCAGCTCCAACCGGACTCAAACCGGACCAGACCGGCTCAAACCGGTTTTGACCGGCTCAAACCCGACCAGACCGGCTCTTATCGGATCAAAACGGACCAGACCAGCTCAAACTGGTTTTGACCGGTTCAAACAGGACTCATACCGCACCAGACCGTCTCAAACCGGTTTTGACCAACTCAAACTGGAGAAGACCAGCTGAAATCGGTTTTGACCGGCTCAAATCAGACACAAACCGGACCAGACCGGCTCAAACCGGCTCAAACTGATCCACACGGACTAAAACCGGATCAAACCGGACGAGACAGGCTCAAAACGGATCAATCCGGACCAAATCGGCTTGACCCGCTAAATCCGGTTTTGTCCGGCTCAAACCAGACTCAACCGATATTGAACGGCCAAACCAGATCAAACCAGACCTGACCGGATCAAACCAGATCAAACCAGACCAGACCAGCTCAAACCGGTTTTTGACCGGCTCAAACTGGACCAGACTGGCTCAACCGGAACATACCGGACCAGACCGGCTTAAACCGGCTCAAACCGGACCAGACTGGCTCAAACAGGTCTCAAACCAGACCAGACCAGCTCAAAGCGGTGTTGACCGGTTCAAACCTGACTCAAACCGGACCAGACCGGCTCAAAGCGGTGTTGACCGGCTCAAACTGGACTCAAACTGGACCAGACCACCTCAAACCAGAGGAGATCGGCTCAACCGGATGAAACCGGACCAGACCGGCTTAAACCGGATCAAACCGGAGCAGACCGGCCCAAACCAGTTTCGACCGGCTGAAACCAGACCACACCGGCTCAAACCGGTTTTGACTGGTTTAAATCGGACCAGACCGGCACAAACAGGTTTTGACCGGATTAAACCAAACTCAAACCAGACCAGACCAACTCAAACAGGTTTTGACCGGCTGAAATCCGAACAGACTGGCTGAAACTGGACCAGAACAACCCAAACCGGTTTTGACCGGCTGAAACTGGACCCAAACTGGACCAGACCGTCTCAAACCTGTGTTGACCGGCTCATACCAGACTCAAACCGGACCAGACCGGCTCAAACCGGTTATGAACTGATATTTTGGATCCCTTTGAAGACTATAGGGCCAAAGGAAATATCCTCCAATCAAAATGAGAAAGAAGCTTTTTGAGAAACTACTTTGTGATCTGTGAATTCATCTCACAGAGTTACAGCTTTCTCCTCAAGAAGCCTTTCACTAAGACTGTTCTTGTGGAATTTGCAAAGTGATATTTGGAAGCCCATGGAGGGCTATGGTGAAAAGGGAAATATCTTCAGATAAAAACTGGAAAGAAGCTTTCTGAGAAACTGCTTTGTGTTCTGGGAATTCATCTCAGAGAGTTACAGCTTTCCCCTCCATAAGCCGTTCACTAAGACTGTTCTTGTGGAATTTGCAAAGAGATATTTGGAAGCCCATAGAGGCCTATGGTGAAAAAGAAAATATCCTCAGATGAAAACTGGAAAGAAGCTTTCTGAGAAACTGCTTTGTGATATATGACTTCCACTCACTGAGTTACAGCTGTATTTTGTGGAGCTGTTTGCTAGCCTTATTTCTGTGGAATCTGAGAACTGATATTTTGGATCCCTTTGAAGACTATAAGGCCAAGGAAATATCCTCTGATCAAAATGAGCAAGAATCTATCTGAGAAACTTCGTGGTGATCTGTGAATTCATCTCACAGACTTACAGCTTTTCCCGCCAGAAGCCTTTCGCTAAGACTGCTCTTGAGGAATTTGGAAAGTGATATTTAGAAGCCCATGGAGGGCTACGGTGATAAGGGAAATATCCTCAGATAAAAACTGGGAAGAAGCTTTCTGAGAAACTGCTTTGTGATGTGTGACTTCCCCTCACTGAGTTATAGCTGTATTTCGAGGAGCTGTGTGCTAGCCTTATTTCTGTGGAATCTGAGAACTGATATTTTGGATCCCTTTGAAGACTATAGGGCCAAAGGAAATATCCTCTGATCAAAAGGAGAAAGAAGGTTTCTGAGAAACTTCTTTGTGATCTGTGAACTCATCTCACAGAGTTACAGCTTTCCCCTCAAGAAACCATTCGCTAAGACTGTTTTTGTGGTATATGCAAAGTGATATTTGGAAGCCCATGGAGGGCTATGGTGAAAAGGGAAATATCCTCAGATTAAAACTGGAAAGAAGCTTTCTGAGAAACTATTGGTGTTCTGTTAATTCATCTCCCAGAGTTACAGCTTTCTCCTCAAGAAGACTTTGGCTAAGACAGGTCTTGTGGAATTTGCAAAGTGATATTTCGAAGCCCATGGATGGCTATGGTGAAAAGGGAAATATCGTCAGATAAAAAATTGGAAAGAAGCTTTCTGAGAAACTGTTTTGTGTTCTGTGAATTCATCTCGCAGAGTTACAACTTTCCCCTGCAGAAGCCGTTCACTAAGACTCTTCTTATGGAATTTGCAATGGGATATTTGAAATCCCATAGAGGCCTATGGTGAAAAAGAAAATATCCTGAGATGAAAACTGGAAAGAAACTTTCTGAGAAACTGCTTTGTGATGTGTGACTTCCACTTCTAGCATTATTTCTGTGGAATTTGAAAACTGATATTTTGGATCCCCTTTAAGATTATAGGGCCAAAGGAAACATCCTCTGGTCAAAATGAGAAAGAAGCTTTCTGAGAAACTTCTTTGTGATCTGCGAGTTCATCTCAAAGAGTTACAGCTTTCCCCTGAAAACCTTTCGCGAAGACTGTTCCTGTGGAATTTGAAAGTGATATTTGGAAGCACATGGAGGGCTATGGTGAAAAGGGAAATATCCTCAGATAAAAACTGGAAAGAAGCTTTCTGAGAAACTGCTTTGTGATGTGTGACTTCCACTCACTGAGTTACAGCTGTATTTCGTGGATCTGTGTGCTAGCCTTATTTCTGAGAAATCTGAGAACTGATATTTCAGATCCCTTTGAAAACTACAGGCCAAAGGAAATATTCTCCGATTAAAATGAGAAAGAAGCTTTCTGAGAAACTTCTTTGTAATCTGTGAATTCACCTCACAGAGTTACAGATTTCCTCTCAAGAAGCCTTTCGCGAAGACTGTTCTTGTGGAATTTACAAAGTGATATTTGGAAGCCCATGGAAGGGTATGCTGAAAAGGGAAATTTCCTCAGATAAAAATTGGAAAGAAGCTTTCTGAGAAACTGCTTTGTGTTCTGTGAATTCATATCCCAGAGTTAGAGCTTTCCCCTCCAGAAGCCGTTCGCTAAGGCTGTTCTTGTGGAATTTGCAAAGGGATATTTGGAAGCCCATAGAGGTCAATGGTGAAAAAGAAAATATCCTCACATAAAATCTGGAAAGAAGCTTTCTGAGAAACTGCTTTGTGGTGTGTGACTTCCACTCACTTTGTTACAGCTGTATTTCGTGGAGACTTTTGCTAGCCTTATTTCTGTGGAATCTGAGAACTGATATTTCGGATCCCTTTGAAGACTGTAGGGCCAAAAGAAATATCCTCCGATCAAAATGAGAAAGATGCTTTCTGAGAAACTACTTTGTGATCTATGAATTCATCTCACAGAGTTGCAGCTTTCCCCTCAAGAAGCCTTTCACTAAGACTGTTCTTGTGGAATTTGCAAAGTGATATTTGGAAGCCATGGAGGGCTATGGTGAAAAGGGAAATATTCTTAGATAAAAACTGGAAAGAAATTTTATGAAAAACGACTTTGTGTTCTGTGAACTCATCTCCCAGAGTTACAGGTTTCCCCTCCAGAAGCCGTTTGCTAAGACTGTTTTTTGTGGAGTTTGCAAAGGGATATTTGGAAGCCTATAGTGGCCTATGGTGAAAAAGAAAATATCCCCACAGGAAAACTGGAAAATAGCTTTTTGAGAAACAGCTTTGTGATGTGTGACTTCCACTCACTGACTTACAGCTGTATTTTGTGGAGCTGTGTGCTAGCCTTATTTCTGTGGAATCTGAGAACTGATATTTCGGATCCCTTTGAAGACTATATGCCAAAGGAAATATCTTCCGATGAAAATGAGAAAGAAGTTTTCTGAGAAACTTCTTTGTGATCTGTGAATTCATCTCACAGAGTTACAGCTTTCCTCTCAAGAAGCCCTTCGCGAAGACTGTTCTTGTGGAATTTGCAAAGTGATAGTTGGAATCCCATGGAGGGCTATGCTGAAAAGGGAAATATCCTCAGATAAAAACTGGAAAGAATTTTCTGAGAGAACTGTTTTGTGTTCTGTGAATTCATCTCCCAGACTTACACCTTTCACCTCCAGAGACCGTTCTCTAATGACTCTTCTTGTGGAATTAGCAAAATACATTTGGAAGCCCTCAGAGGCCTAAGGTGAAAAAGAAAATATCCTCAGATAAAAACTGGAAAGAAGCTTTCTGAGAAACTGCTCTGTGATGTGTGACTTCCACTCACTTAGTTACAGCTGTATTTCGTGGAGATGTTTGCTAGCCTTATTTCTGTGGAATCTGAAAACTGATATTTCAGATCCCTTTGAAGGCTAACCCTAACCCTAACCCTAACCCTAACCCCGGCTCAAACTGGACCAGTACCAAACCATCTCAAACCGGACTCAAACCGGACCAGAACGGCTCAAACTGGTTTGGACCAGCTCTTACCAGACCAGACTGGCTCAACCAGATCAAAGCAGACCAGACCAGCTCAAACCGGATGAAAGCGGACCAGAATCGCTTAAACTGGATCAAACCGGACCAGACCGGCTCAAGCTGGTTTTGACCCGCTCAAACTGGACCACAAGCAGACCGTCTCCATCGGACTCAAACCGGACCAGACCGGATCAAAGCGATGTTGACTGGCTCAAACCGGACTCAAACCGGCCCAGACCATCTCAAACTGGTTTGGACCGGCTCAAAATGGACCAGAACGGCTCAACCGCATCAAACCAGACCTGACCGGCTCAAACCGGATCAAATCGGTCCAGACCGGCTCAGTCAGGACCAGACCGGCTAAAACTGGAACAAACCGGACCAGACCGGCTCAAAACCAGTGTTGACCGGCTCAAACTGGACCAGATCGGCTCAAACCAGATTTGACCGGCTCAAACCAAACCAGACCAGCTCAAATTGGCTAAAACCGGACCAGACCGGGGTCAAACCGGTTTTGTCCCGGCTAAAACCGGACTCAAAACCTGACCAGCACGTCTCAAACCAATTTTGACCGGGCTCAAACCATACTGGACCGCCTCAAACCGGATTTGACCGGCTCAAATTGGGACTCAAACCGGACTATACCGGCTCAAACCGGTTTTCTCCGGCTCAAACCCGACCAGAGTGGCACAAACCGGATCAAACCTTACCGGACCAGCTCAAACTGGTTTTCAGCAGCTCAAAACCGGACGAGACCGGCTTTAAACCGGATCAAATTGGACCAGACGGGCTCTTAGACCATCTCAAACTGGTTTTGATCGGCTCAATTCGGACCAGACCGGCTCAAACCGGACCAGACCGGCTCATACCAGTGTTGACCGTCTCAAACTGAACTCAAACTGGACCAGAGTGGCTCAAACCGGTTTTGACTCACTCAAACCAGACCAAACCAGCTCAACCGGATCAAACTGGACCAAACCGGCTTAAACCGGATCAAACCGGACCAGACTGACTCAAAACCGTTGTTGACCCGGCTCAAACCCGACCAGACTGGCTTAAACCGGACCAGACTGGCTCAATCCGGACCAGACCCGCTTAAACCGGATCAAACCGTACCAGACCGGCTCTTAGACCATCTCAAACCTGTTTTGACTGGCTCTAACCGGACTCAAAACGGAGCAGGAAAGCTAAAACCGGCTCAAACCGGACCAGACCGGCTCAAACCGGACACAAACTGGACCAGACCGGCTCAAACGGGTCATGACCAGCTCCAACCGGACTCAAACCGGACCAGACCATCTCAAACTGGTGTTGACCCGGCTCCAACAGGACTCAAACCGGACCAGATCGGCTCAAACCGGTTTTGACCTGCTCAAACCCGACCAGACCGGCTCTAATCGGATCCAAACGGACCAGACCGGCTCAAACTGATTTTGACCAGTTCAAACAGGACTCAAACCACACCAGACCATCTCAAACCGGTTTTGACCAACTCAAACTGGAGCAGACCAGCTGAAATCGGTTTTGACCGGCTCAAATCAGACACAAACCGGACAAGACTGGCTCAAGCCGGCTCAAACTGGACCACACGGACTAAAACCGGATCAAACTGGACGAGACCAGCTCAAAACGGATCAATCCGGACCAGATTGGCTAGACCCGCTAAATCCGGTTTTGTACGGCTCAAACCGGACTCAAACCGATATTGAACAGCTCAAACTAGCTCAGTAGTCCTTACTCAGGCGAGAGCACACTCAGGGGAGTGTGCACCCAGGGGAGTGCACACTCAGGGGTGTGCACACTCAGGGGAGTGCACACCCTGGGGAAGGAACACTCAGGGGTGTGCGCACCCAGGAGAGTGCACACTCAGGGGTGTCTTCACCCAGGGGAGTGCACAATCAAGGGAGTGCGCACTCAGGGGAGTGCACACTCAGGGGAGTGCACACTCAGGGGAGTGCACACTCAGGGAAGTCCTCACTCAGGAGAGTGCGAACTCAGAGCAGTGAACACACAGAGGAGGGCTCACCCAAAGGAGTCATCACTCAAGCAAGTGCCCCGACAGGAGAGCGCTCACTCATGGGAGTTCACACTCAGGGGAGCCTCACTCAGGCGAGTTCACACTCAGGGGAGTGCACACACAGGGGTGTCTTCCCACAGGCGAGTGCACACTCAGGGGTGTGTGCACTCAGGGGAGAGCACACTCAGGGGAGTGTACACTCAGGGGAGTGCTCATTCAGTGGAGTGCACACTCAGGGGAGTCCTCACACAGGCGAGTTCAAACTCAGGACAGTGCACACTCTGGGGTGTCCTCACCCAGTGGAGTGCACACAGAGAGGAGTTCGCACTCAGGGAAGTGCTCACTCAGGGGAGCGCACACTCAGGGGAGCGCTCACTCAGGGGAGTGCACACTCAGGGTAGCGCGCACTCTGGTGAGTGCACACTCGGTGGCATCCTCACTCAGGAGAGTGTGAACTAACAGGAGTGCACACTCCGGGGAGTGCTCTCACAGGGGAGTGCACTCTCAGGGGTGTCCTCACTCAGGTGAGTGTACACTCAGGGGAGTTCACACTCAGGGGAGCTCTCACTCAGGGGAGTGCACACTCAGGGGAGCGCACACTCAGGAGAGCGCACACTCAGGGGAGTGCACACCAGGAGAGTCCTCACTCAGGGGAGTGCAAACTCAGAGGAGTGCACATTCAGAGGAGTGCTAACTCAGGGGAGTGCACACTCAGAGGTGTCCTCACTCAGGCGCGTGCACACTCAGGGGAGTGCGCACTCAGGGGCATGCACACTCAAGTGAGCATACACTCAGGGGAGTGCACACTCAAGGGAGTCCTCTCTCAGGCGAGTTCACACTCATGGGTGTGCACACTCAGTAGTCCTCAGTCAGGCGAGTGCACACTGAGGGGAGTGCCCACTCAGGGGTGCGCTCACCCAGGGAAGTGCACACTCCAGGGAACGCACACTCTGGGGAGCACACACTCAGGGGACTTCACACTCAGCCGGTTCCTCACTTAGGATAGTGCGAAATCAGAGAAGTGCACACTCAGGGGAGTGCTCATTCAGACGACGGCACACTCAGGGGAGTGCACACACAGGGAGGTGCTCACAAAGCAGAGTGCCCACTCAGGTGAGCGCTCACTCAGGGGAGTGCACACTCAAGGGATCAAACCATACCAGACCGGCTCAACCGGTTTTGACCGGCTCAAACGGGAGCAGACCAGCTGAAACTGGTTAGGATCGGCTCAAACCACACCAGACCACCTCAACCAGTTCAAACCGGACCAGACCGGCTTAAACCGTTGTTGACAGGCTCCAACCGGGTCAGACCGGCTCAAACCGGATCAGACCGGCTCAAACAGGTTCAAACCAGACCAGACCAGCTTAAACCGGATTAATCCGTACCAGACCGGCTCAAAACGGTTTTGACCACCTCAAATCGGACCAGACAGGCACTAACCGGTTTTGACTGGTTCAAACCGCACTCAAACCGGACCCGACTTGCTCAAACCAGCTTTGACCAGGCAAAACCCGACCAGACCGGCTGAAACCGGATCAGACCGACTCTAACCGGTGTTGACCAGCTCTAAGCAGACTAGACCGGCTCTAACCAGTTATGACCAGCTCAAAGCGCACTCAAACCGGAGCAGACCGTCTCAAACTGGTGTTGTCCGGCTCAAACCGGACTCATACCGGACCATACCGGCTCAAACCGGTTTTGAACGGCTCAAACCAGACCAGACCGGCTGAACCCGGACGAGACCGGCTCAAACCGGTTTGGACCGGCTCAAACCAGACCAGATTGGCTCAACCAGATCAAAGTGGACCAGACCGACTCAAACCGGATCAAACCGAACCAGAACCACTGAAACCGGATCAAACCGGACCAGACCGGCTCAAACCGGTCTTAACTGGCTCAAACCCGAACAGACCGGCTGAATTGGGATGAGACCGCTTCAAACCGGTTTTGACCGGGTCAAATCAGACCAGACCGGCACAAACCGGTTTTGACCGACTCCAACCCGACCAGACCGGCTGAAACCGGACGAGACCAGCTGAAACCGGTTTTGACCGAGTCAACCCCGACCAGACCAACTAAAATCGGACCAGACTGGCTCAGAACACTTTTCACCAGCTGAAACCGAACCAGACCGGCTGAACCGGATCAAACTGGACCAGACCGGCTTATACCGGTTTAATCCGGACCAGACCAGCTCTTAGACCGTCTCAAACCGGTTTTGATCCGCTCAAAACGGACCAGAACGGCTCAAACCCGTTTTGACCTGCTCAAACCAGACCAGACCAGCTCAAACCGGACTCAAACCAGACCAGACCAGCTCAACCCGGATTTGACCGGGTCAAACCTGAACAGAACGGCTCAACCGGATCAAACCGGACCTGACCGGATTCAACCGGATCAACCGGACCACACCGGCTCAAACCGGTTTTGAACGGCTCAAAGTGGACTAGACCGGCTCTAACCGCTTATGACCGGCTCAAACCGCTCTCAAACCGGACCAGACCATCTCAAACTGGTATTGTCCGGCTCAAACCGGACTCAAACCGGACCAGACCGGCTCAAACCGGTTTTGACCGGCTCATACCGGACTCAAACCAGACCAGACCGTCTCAAACCCGTTTTGACCGGCTCAAACCCGACCAGACCAGCTGAAACCGGACGAGACAGTCTCAAACCGCTTTGGACCGGCTCAAACCAGACCGGACTGGCTCAACCAGATCAAAGCGGACCATACCGGCTCAAACCGGATCAAACCGGACCAGAACCGCTGAAACCGGATCAAACCGGACAAGACCGGCTCCAACCAGTTTTCAACGGCTCAAACCAGACCATACCGGCTCAACCGAATCAAACCGGACCAGACCGGCTTAAACCGCATCAAACCGGACCAGATCGGCTCAAACCGGTTTTGACTGTCTCAAAGCCGACCAGACCGGCTGAAACCGGAGGAGACCGGCTCAAACCGGTTTGGACTGGCTCAAACCAGACCAGACTGGATCAACCAGATCAAAGTGGACCAGATCGGCTCAAACCAGATCAAACCGGACCAGAACTGCTCAAACCGGATCAAACCGGACCAGACCGGCTGAAATCGGTTTTATCCCGCTCAAACCCGACCAGACCAGCTGAATTGGGACGAGACCACCTCAAACCGGTTTTAACCGGGTTAAATCAGACCAGACCAGCACAAACCGGTTTTGACCAGCTCAAACCCGACCAGACCATCTGAAACCGGACCAGACAGGCTCAAACTGGATTTGACCGGCTCAAACCCTACCAGACTGGCTAAAACCGGACCAGACCCGTTCAAACCGGTCTCAAGACCGGTTCATACCGGACTCAAACCGGAACAGACCATCTCAAACCCGTTTTGAACGGCTCAAACCCGACCAGACCGGCTGAAACGGGTATGGACCGGCTCAAACCAGACCAGACTGGCTCAACCAGATCAAAGGCTTCCATACCAGCTCAAACCGGATCAAACCCAACTAGAACAGCTGAAACAAGATTAAATCGGACCTGACTGGCTCCAACCGGTTATAACTGGCTCAAACCCGACCAGACCGGCTGAAACGGGACGAGAGCGCCTCAAACCGGTTTTGACCGACTCAAACCCGTCCAGACCAGATAAAACCGGACCAGACCGGCTCAAACCGTTGTTGACCAGCTCAAACTGGACTCAAACCGGACCAGACCGGCTCAAACCGGTTTTGAACGGCTCAAACCAGACCATACCATCTCAATCGAATCAAACCGGACCAGACCGGCTTACAACGGATCAAACCGGACCAGACAGGCTCAAACCGGTTTTGACCGGCTCAAATCGGACGAGAGGAGCACAAACCGAATTTGACCAGCGCAAACCAGACTCAAACAGTACCACACCGGCTCAAACCGATTTTGACCAGCTGAAACCCAACCAGACAGGCTGAAACTGGACGAGACCGCCTCAAACTGGTTTTGACTGACTCAAACCCGTCCAAACCGGCTAAAACCGGACCAGACCCGTCCAAACCGGTCTCAAGACTTGTTCATACTGGACTCAAACCGGACCAGACCGTCTCAAACCCGTTTTGAACGGCTCAAACCCGACCAGACCGGCTGAAACCGGTTTGGACCGGCTCAAACCAGACCAGACTGGCTCAAGCAGATCAAAGGCTTCCATACCGGCTCAAACCAGATCAAACCCAACTAGAACCGCTGAAACCGGATCAAACTGGACCAGACTGGCTCCAACCGGTTATAACCGGCTCAAACCCAACCAGACCGGCTGAAACGGGACGAGAGTGCCTCAAACCGGTGTTGACCGACTCAAATCCATCCAGACCGGCTAAAACCGGACCAGACCGGCTCAAACCGTTGTTGACCAGCTCAAACCGGAATCAAACCGGACCAGACCGGCTCAAACCGGTTTTGAACGGCTCAAACCAGACCATACCATCTCAAACGAATCAAACTGGACCAGACCGGCTTACACCTAATCAAACCGGACCAGACAGGCTCAAACCGGTTTTGACCGGCTCAAATCGGACGAGAGGAGCACAAACCGAATTTGACCAGCTCAAACCAGACTCAAACAGGACCACACTGGCTCAAACCAATTTTGACCGGCTCAAACCTGACCAGACCGGCTGAAACTGGACGAGACCGCCTGACACCGGATTTGACTGACTCAAACCCGTCCAAACCGGCTAAAACCAGACCAGACCCGTCCAAACCGGTCTCAAGACAGGTTCATACCGGACTCAAACCGGACCAGACCGTCTCAAACCCGTTTTGAACGGCTCAAACCCGACCACACAGGCTGAAACCGGTTTGGACCGGCTCAAACCAGACCAGACTGGCTCAAGCAGATCAAAGGCTTCCATACCGGCTCAAACCAGATCAAACCCAACTAGAACCGCTGAAACCGGATCAAACCGGACCAGACTGGCTCCAACCGGTTATAACCGGCTCAAACCCAACCAGACCGGCTGAAACGGGATGAGAGTGCCTCAAACTGGTTTTGACCAACTCAAACCCATCCAGACCGGCTAAAACCGGACCAGACCAGCTCAAAACATTGTTGACCAGCTCAAACCGGAATCAAACGGGACCAGACCGGCTCAAACCGGTTTTGAACGGCTCAAACCAGACCATACCGTCTCAAACGAATCAAACCGGACCAGACCGGCTTACAACGGATCAAACCGGACCAGACAGGCTCAAACCGGTTTTGACCGGCTCAAATCGGACGAGAGGAGCACAAACCGAATTTGACCAGCTCAAACCAGACTCAAACAGGACCACACCGGCTCAAACCGATTTTGACCGGCTCAAACCCGACCAGACCGGCTGAAACTGGACGAGACCACCTCAAACCGGTTTTGACTGACTCAAACCCGTCCAAACCGGCTAAAACCGGACCAGACCCGTTCAAACCGGTCTCAAGACCGGTTCATACCGGACTCAAACCGGACCAGACCGTCTCAAACCCGTTTTGAACGGCTCAAACCCGACCAGACAGGCTGAAACTGGTTTGGACCGGCTCAAACCAGACCAGACTGGCTCAACCAGATCAAAGGCTTCCATACCGGCTCAAACCGGATCAAACCCAACTAGAACCGCTGAAACCGGATCAAACCGGACCAGACTGGATCCAACCGGTTTTAACCAGCTCAAACCCGACCAGACCGGCTGAAACCGGACCAGACCGGCTCGAACTGCTTTGACCGGCTCGAAGCGGACTAGACTGGCTCTAACCGGTTATGACCGGCTCAAACCGCACTCAAACCAGACGAGACCCTCTCAAACTGGTGTTGTCCGGCTCAAACCAGACTCAAACCGGAACAGACGGGATCAAACCTGTTTTGACCGGCTCAAACCGGACTCAAACCGGAGCAGACCGTCTCAAACCCGTTTTGACCGCCTCAAAACCGACCAGACCGGCTGAAACCAGACGAGACCGGCTCAAACCGGTTTGGACAGGCTCAAACCAGACCAGACTGGCTAAAACCGGACCAGACCGGCTCAAACCGGTTTTGACCACCTCAAAGCGGACTAGACCGGCTCTCACCGGTTATGACCGGCTCAAACCGCACTCAAACCGGACCAGACCGTCTCAAACTGGTGTTGTCTGGCTCAAAACGCACTCAAACAGGACCAGACCGGCTCAAACCCGTATTGACCAGCTCAAACCGAATCAGACCATCTCAAACCTGACTCAAACCGGACCAGACCAGCTCTAACCGGCTTTGACCGGGTCAAACCTGAACAGACCAGCTCACCCGGATCTAACCGGACCAGAACGGCTTTAACCGGATCAAACCGGACCAGACCGGCTCAAACCAGGGTTGACCGGCTCAAACCCGACCAGACTGGCTTAAACCAAACCAGACTGGCTCAAACACAGTTTTTACCGGCTCAAACCAGACTCACACGGTACCAGAACGACTCAAACCGGGTTAGACTGGCTCAAACTGGAACAGACCAGCTCAAACCAAATCAAACCGGACGAGACCGGCTCAAACCGGTTTTGACTGGCTCCAATCGGACTCAAACCGGACCAGACCGGCTATAAACGGATCTAACCAGACCAGACCCGCTCAAATCAGGGTTGACCGGCTCAGACCTGACCAGACTGGCTTAAACCGGACCAGACTGGCTTAAACCAGACCAGACTGGCTCAAACAGGGTTTGACCGGATCAAACTGGACTCAAACGGGAACAGAACGGCTCAAACCGGGTTAGACTGGCTCAAAGCGGACCAGACTGGCTGAAACTGGACGAGACCGCCTCAAAACGGTTTTGACCGACTCAAACCCGTCCAGACCGGCTAAAACCGGACCACACCGGCTCAAAGCGTTTTTGACCGGCTCAAAGTGGACTAGACCGGCTCTAACTGGTTATGACCGGCTCAAACCACACTCAAACCAGACCAGACCGTCTCAAACTGGTATTATCCGGCTCAAACCGGTTTTGACCGGCTCATACCGGACTCAAACCAGACCAGACCGTCTCAAACCCGTTTTGACCGGCTCAAACACGACCAGACCAGCTGAAACCGGACGAGACCGTCTCAAACCGCTTTGGACCGGCTCAAACCAGACCAGACTGGCTCAACCAGATCAAAGCGGACCATACCGGCTCAAACTGGATCAAACCGAACCAGAACCGCTGAAACCGGATCAAACCGGACAAGACCGGCTCCCACCGGTTTTCAACAGCTCAATCCAGACCATACCAGCTCAACCGAATCAAACCGGACCAGACCGGCTTAAACCGCATCAAACCGGACAAGATCGGCTCAAACCGGTTTTGACTGTCTCAAAGCCGACCAGACCGGCTGAAACCGGACGAGACTGGCTCAAACTGGTTTGGACTGGCTCAAACCAGACCAGACTGGATCAACCAGATCAAAGCGAACCAGATCAGCTCAAACCGGATCAAACCGGACCAGAACCGCTCAAACCGGATCAAACCGGACCAGACCGGCTGAAACCGGTTTTCTCCCGCTCAAACCCAACCAGACCGGCTGAGATGGGATGAGACTGCCTCAAACCGGTTTTGACCATGTCAAATCAGACCAGACCAGCACAAACTGGTTTTGACCAGCTCAAACCCGACCAGACGGTCTGAAAGTGGACCAGACAGGCTCAAACCGGTTTTGACCGGCTCAAACCCTACCAGACTGGCTAAAACCGGACCAGACCCGTTCAAACCTGTCTCAAGACCGGTTCATACCGGACTCAAACCGAACCAGACCGTCTCAAACTCGTTTTGAACGGCTCAAACCCGACCAGACGGGCTGAAACCGGACGAGACCAGCTCAAACAGGTTTGGACCAGCTCTAAACAGACCAGACTGGCTCAACCAGATCAAAGGCTTCCATGCCGGCTCAAACCGGATCAAACCCAACTAGAACCGCTGAAACCAGATCAAACCGGACAAGACTGGCTCCAACCGGTTTTAACCAGCTCAAACCCGACCAGACCGGCTGAAACGGGATGATACCGCCTCAAACCGGTTTTGACTGACTCAAACCCGTCCAGACCGGCTAAAACCGGACCAGACAGGATCAAACCGTTGTTGACCGGCTCAAACCAGACTCAAACCGGAACAGAACGGCTCAAACCGGTTTTGAACGGCTCAAACCAGACCATACCGTCTCAAACGAATGAAACCTGACCAGACCGGATTAAACCAGATCAAACAGGACCAGTAAGGCTGAAACCAGTTTTGACCAGCTCAAATCGGACGAGAGGAGAACAAACCGAATTTGAAGAGCTCAAACCAGACTCAAACAGGACCACACCGGCTCAAACCGGTTTTGACCGGCTCAAACCCGACCAGACCGGCTGAAGCTGGACGTGACCGCCTCAAACCAGTTTTGACCAACCCAAACCCGTCCAGACCGGCTAAAACCGGACCAGACCGGCTCAAACCGGTTTTGAACGGCTCAAAGCGGACTAGACCGGCTCTAACCGGTTATGACCGGCTCAAACCGCACTCAAACCGGACCAGACCCTCTCAAACTGGTGTTGTCCGTCTCAAACCGGACTCAAACCGGACCATAAAGGCTCAAACCGGTTTTGACCGCCTCAAACCGGACTCAAACCGGACCACACCCACTCAAACCCGTTTTGACTGGCTGAAACCCGACCAGACCAGCTGAAACCGGACGATACTGGCGGAAACCAGTTTGGACCAGCTCAAACCAGACCAGACTGGCTCAACCAGATCAAAGCAGACCAGACCATCTCAAACCGGATCAAACCGAACCAGAACCACTGAAACCGGATCAAACCGGACCAGACCGGCTCAAACCGGTTTTAACCGGCTCAAACCCGACCAGACCGGCTGAATTGGGATGAGACCGCCTCAAACCGGTTTTGACCGGGACAAATCAGACCAGACCGGCACAAACTGGTTTTGACCGGCTCAAACCCGACCAGACAGGCTGAAACCAGACGAGACCGGCTGAAACCGGTTTTGACCGGGTGAACCCCGACCAGACCAACTGAAACCGGACCAGACTGGCTCAGACCACTTTTGACCGGCTGAAACCGAACCAGACGGGCTGAACCGGATCAAATCGGACCAGACCGGCTTATAGCGGTTTAAACTGGACCAAACCGGCTCTTAGACCTTCTCAAACCGGTTTTGATCCGCTCAAAACGGACCAGACTGGCTCAAACCGGTTTTGACCGGCTCAATGCTGACTGGACCGGCTCTAACCGGTTATGACCGGCTCAAACCGCACTCAAACCGGACCAGACCGTCTAAAACTGGTGTTGCCGTCTCAAACCGGACTCAAACCGGACCAGACCGGATCAAACCCGTTTTGACCAGCTCAAACCTGACCAGACAGGCTGAAACCGGACGAGACCGTCTCAAACCGCTTTGGACCGGCTCAAACCAGACCAGACTGGCTCAACCAGATCAAAACGGACCATACCGGCTCAAACCGGATCAAACTGGACCAGAACCGCTGAAACCGGATCAAACCGGACAAGATCGGCTCCAACCGGTTTTGAAATGCTCAAACCAGACCATACCGGCTCAACCGAATCAAACCGGACCAGACCGGCTTAAACCGCATCAAACTGGACCAGATCGGCTCAAACTGGTTTTGACTGTCTCAAACCCGACCAGACCGGCTGAAACCAGATGAGACCGTCTCAAACTGGTTTGGACTCGCTCAAACCAGACCAGACTGGATCAACCAGATCAAAGCGGACCAGATCGGCTCAAACCGGATCAAACTGGACCAGAACTGCTCAAACCGGATCAAACCGGACCAGACCGGCTCAAACCGGTTTGGTCCGGTTCAAACCAGACCAGACTGGCTTAACCAGATCAAAGCGGACCAGACAGAATCAAACCGGATCAAACTGGACCAGATCGGCCCTTAGACAGTCTCAAACCGGTTTTGATCGGCTCAATATGGACCAGAACGGCTCAAACCTGTTTTGACCGGCTCAATCCGGACCAGACCATCTCAAACCCGTTTTGACCGGGTCAAACCACAACAGACCGGCTCAACGTCATCAAAACGGACCAGACCGGCTTTAACCGGATCAAACCGGACCAGACCGGCTCAAACCAGGGTTCAATGGCTCAAACCCGACCAGACTGGCTTAAACAAAACCAGACTGGCTCAAACAGGGTATTTACCGGCTCAAACCGGACTCAAACCGGACCAGAACGGCTCAAACCGGGTTAGACTGGTTCAAACCGGACGAGACCAGCTCAAACAAAATCAAACCGGACCAGACTGGCCCTTAGACTGGATCAAACCGGAGCACACCGGCTCCAACCTGTTTTGACTGGCTCAAATCGGATTCAAACCAGACCCGACCGGCTCAAACCGGTGTTGACCGGCTCAAACTGGACTCAAACTGGACCAGACCGGCTCAAACCGGTTTTTACCGGCTCGAACCAGACTCAAACCGGACCAGAACGGCTCAAACCGGACCAGACAGTCTCAAAGGGGATCAAAACGGACGAGCCGAACTCAAACCGGATTTGAACAGCTGAAACCGGACCAGACCAGCTCTAACCGGACTGAAATCGGACCAGACCGGCTGAAAACGGTTTTGACCTGCTGAAATCGGACCAGACCGCATCAAACCGGATCAAACCGGACCAGACCAGCTCAAGCGGGATTTGACCAGCTCACAAAAGCACAGACCAGCTCTACCGCATCAAACCGGACCAGAAGGGCTCAAACTGGCTCAAATCGCACCAGACCGGCTCAAAAAGGATTTGACCAGCTTACACCGGACCAGACCGGCTCAAACCGGTTTTGACCCGCTCAAATTGAACTCAAACCAGAACAGAACGGCTCAAAACGGTTTTGACCAGCTCAAACCGGACCAGACAGACTCAAACCAGATCACACCGGAACAGACTGGCCCTTACAAACCGGACCAGACTGGCCCTTAGACGGTCTCAAACTGGTTTTGATCGGCTCAATACGGACCATGATGACTCAAACCTGTTTTGACCGGCTCAAACCAGACCAGACCATCTCAAACCGGACTCAAACCACACCAGACCTGCTCAAGCCGGTTTTGACCTGCTCAAAATGGACACAATCCGGAAAAGACCGGCTCAAACCGAATGAAAGCGGACCAGACCGGCTCTGAGACCGACTCAAACCAGACCAGACCGGCTCAGACCGGTTTTGACCTGCTCAAAACGGACACAATCCGGAACAGACCGGCTCAAACCGAATGAAAGAGGACCAGACCGGCTCTGAGACAGACTCGACCAGACCAGACCGGCTCAAACCGGTTTTCACCGGCTCAAATCGGACTCAAACCGGACCAGACCGGCTATAAACGGATCTAACCGGACCAGACCCACTCAAACCAGGGATGACCGGCTCAAACCTGACCACACTGGCTTAAACCGGACCATACTGGCTCAAACAGGGTTTGACTGGCTCAAACTGGACTCAAACGGGACCAGAACAGCTCAAACCGGGTTAGACTGGCTCAAACCGGACCAGACCGGCTGAAACTGGATGAGACCGCCTCAAAACGGTTTTGACCAACTCAAACCCGTACAGACCGGCTAAAACCGGACCACACCAGCTCAAACCGGATTCAAACCAGACCAGAACGGATCAAACCGGTGTTGACCGGCTCAAACCTGACTCAAACTGGACCAGACGGGCCAAACCGGTGTTGACCAGCTCAAACTGGACTCATACCGGACCAGACCGGCTCAAACCCGTTTTGAACGGCTCACACCAGACCATACCAGCTCAAACGAATCAAATTGGACCAGACCAGCTTAAACCGGATCAAACCGTTCCAGACCGTCTCAAACTGGTGTTGTCCAGCTCAAACAGCAGTCAAACCGGACCAGAACGTCTCAGACCGGTTTTGACCGGCTCAAATCGGACCAGAGAAGCACAAACCGAATTTGACCAGCTCAAACCAGACTCAAACGTGACCACACAGGCTCAAACCGGTTTTGACCAGCTCAAACCCGACCAGAATGGCTGAAACTGGACGAGACCGCCTCAAACTGGTTTTGACCGACTCAAACGCGTCCAGACTGGCTAAAACCGGACCAGACAGGCTCAAACTGGTTTCGACCAGCTCAAAGCGGACTAGACCGGCTCTAACCGGTTATGACTGGCTCAAACCGCAATGAAACCGGACCAGACCCTCTCAAACTGGTGTTGTCCGGCTCAAACCGGACTCAAACAGGACCAGACTGGCTCAAACCCGTTTTGACCGGCTCAAATCCGACCAGACCAGCTGAAACGGGACGAGACCACCTCAAACCGGTTTTGACGGACTCAAACCCGTCCAGACCGGCTAAAACCGGACCAGACCGGCTCAAACCGGTGTTGAACAGCTCAAACAGGACTCAAACCGGACCAGATCGACTCAAACCGGTTTTGAACGGCTCAAACCAGACCATTCCATCTCAAACGAATCAAACCAGACCAGACCCGCTTAAACCGGATCAAACCGGACAAGTCCGGCTAAAACCGGTTTTGACCGGCTCAAATCGGACGAGAGCAGCACAAACCGAATTTGACCAGCTCAAACCAGACTCAAACAAGACCACACCGGCTCAAACCAGTTTTGATCGGCTCAAACCCGACCAGACTGGCTGAAACTGGACGAGACCGCCTCAAACCGGTTTTGACTGACTGAAACCCGTCCAGACCGGCTAAAACCGGACCAGACCAGCTCAAACCGGTTTTGACCGGCTCAAAGCGGACTAGACCGGCTCTAACCGGTTATGACTGGCTCAAGCTGCACTCAAACCGGACCAGATCGTCTCAAATTGGTGTTGTCCGACTCAAAACGGACTCAAACCGGACCATACCAGCTCAAACAGGTTTTGACCGGTTCAAACCAGACCAGACTGGCTCAACCAGATCAAAGCGGACCAGACAGGCTCAAACTGGATCCAACAGGACCAGAACCGCTCAAACCAGATCAAACCGGACCAGACCGGCTCAAACCTGTTGTAACCGGTTCAAACCCGACCTGACCGGCTGAAATGGGACGAGACCGCCTCAAACCAGTTTAAACCGGGTCAAATCGGAGCAGAACAGAACAAACCAGCTTTGACCGGCTCAAACCCGAGCAGACCGTCTGAAACCGGACCAGACAGGCTCAAACCGGTTTTGACCGCCTCTAACCCTACCAGACCAGCTAAAACCGGACCAGATCCGTTCAAACAGGACTCAAACCGGAATAGACCGTCTCAAACCAGTTTTGACGGGCTCAAATCGGACCAGAGCAGCACAAACCGATTTTGACTGGCTCAAATCTGACTCAAACTGGACCAGACCGGCTCAAACCGGTGTTGACCAGCTCAAACCGAACTCAAACCGGACCAGACAGGCTCAAACCGGTTTTGAACCGCTCAAACCAGACCATACTGGCTCAAACGAATGAAACCGGGCCAGACCGGCTTAAACCGGATCAAACCGGACCAGACAGGCTCAAACCAGTTTTGACCAGCTCAAATTGGACGAGAGCTGCACAAACCGAATTTGACCAGCCCAAACCAGACTCAAACAGGACCACACCGGTTCAAACCGGTTTTGACTGGCTCAAACCCGACCAGACCAGCTGAAACTGGACTACACCACCTAAAACCGGTTTTGACAATCACAAACCGGACCAGACCGGTTCAAACCTGATCAAACCGGACCAAACCGGCTCAAACATGTTTTGACCGTATTAGACTGGCTCAAACCGGTTTTTAGCGGCTCAAATCGTGCCACACCGGCTCAAACTGGTTATGACAGGCTCCAAACGGACTCAAACCGGTTTTCACCGGCACAAACCGGACCAGACCGCTTCAAACCTGTTTTGACCGGCTCAAACCGGACGCAAAACGTACAAGACCGGCTCAAACTGGACTCAAACCAGACTAGACCGGCTCAAATCGGTTTCGATCAGCTCAAACCGGACAAGGACCAAACCGGCTCAAACCGGACTCAAACCGGACCAGACCGGCTCAAACGGTTTTGAACGGCTCAAACCAGACCATACCGGCTCAACCGAATCAAACCGGACCAGACCGCCTTAAACCGGATCACACCGGACCAGATCGGCTCAAACCCGTTTTGACCGGCTGAAACCCGTTTTGACTGGCTCTAACCGAACCAGACCATCTCAAACCGGACTCAAACCGGACCAGACCAGCTCAAACGGGTTTTGACCCAGTCAAATTGGACTCAAACCGGAACAGACCAGCTCAAACCTGTTTTGACCGGCTCAAATCGAACTCAAACCAGACCAGGCCGGCTCAAACTGTTGTTCACCGGCTCAAACCTGATTCAAACCGGACCAGATCGGCTCACACCGGTGTTGACTGGCTCGAACCAGACTCAAACCCGACCAGAAGGGCTCAAACCCGACCAGACAGGCTCAAACCGGATCAAAACGGACCAGACAGGCTCAAACCGGTTTTGACCAGCTGAAACCGGACCAGAGCAGCTCACATCAGATAAAACAGAACCAGAGTGGCTCAACCAGATCAAACAGGACCAGACCGGATTGGACCGGATCAAACCAGCCCAGACCGGCTCTTAGACCGTCTCAAACCAGTTTTGATCCGCTCAATACGAACCAGACCGGCACAAACCGGTTCAGACCGGCTCAAACCAGTTCAAACAGGAACCAGACCGGCTTAAACCGGATTAATCCGTACCAGACCGGCTCAAAACGGTTTTGACCACCTCAAATCGTACCAGACAGGCACTAACCGGTTTTGACTGGCTCAAACCGCACTCAAACTGGACCAGACTGTCTCAAACCGGTTTTGACCAGCCGAAACCCGACCAGACCGGCAGAAACCGGACCAGACCGACTCAAACCGGTTTTGAACGGCTCAAACATGACCGGATCGGCTAAAACCGCTCCAGACCGGCTCAAACTGGTGTCGACCGGCTCAAACTGGACCAGACCGGCTCAAACTGGTTTTCACCGGCTCAAACCAGACCAGACCGGCTCAAACCGGCTAAAACTGGACCAGACCGGGTCGTACCAGGTTTGTCTGGTTCAAACCGGACTCAAACCCTACCAGACCGCCTCATACCGGCTTTGACCGGCTGAATTCGGACTCATACCGGACCAGATCGGCTCAAATCGGTTTTGACCGGAATGGCACAAACCGGATCAAACCGGACCAGTCTGGTTCAAACCGGTTTGGACCGGATCAAACCGGACCAGACTGGCTCTTAGACAATCTCAAACCAGTTTTGATCGGCTCAATACGGACCAGACCAGCTCAAACCGGACCAGACTGGCTAAAACCGGTGTTGACCGTCTGAAACCAAACCAGACTGCCTTAAACCGGACCAGACTGGCACAAAACGGGTTTGACCTGTTCAAACAGGATTCAAACCATACCAGACCTTCTCCAACCGGGTTTGACCAGGTCATACCGGTCCAGACCCACACAAAACGGAACAAACCGGACCAGACCGGCCCTTAGACCGGCTCAAACCGGTTTTAACCGGCTCAAACCGGACTCAAACCCGACCAGACCGGCTCAAACCGCTGTTGACCGGTTCAAACCAGACCAGACTGGCTCAAACCGGTGTTGACCGGCTCAAACCAGACCAGACCCGCTCAAACGGGTTTTCACCAGCTCAAACCAGATCATACCGGCTCAACCGGATCAAACCGGACCAGACCGGCTTAAACCGGATCCAACCGGACCAGATCAGCCGAAACCAGACCAGACAGGCTCAAACCGGTTTTGACCGGCTCAAACCCAACCAGACCGGCTAAAACCAGACCAGACCGGTTCAAACCAGACACAAACCAGAGTAGACCGGCTCAAACCGTTTTTGACTGGTTGAAATAGGACCAGAGCAGCACAAACCGATTTTCACCAGCTCAAACCAGACTCAAACCGGACCAGACCGGCTCAAACTGGTGTTCACCGGCTCAAACCTGATTCAAACCGGAACAGACTGGCTCACACCGGTGTTGACAGGCTCGAACCCGACTCAAACCCAACCAGAAGGGCTCAAACCCGACCAGACAGGCTCAAACCGGATCAAAACGGACCAGACCGGCTCAAACCGGTTTTGACCAGCTGAAACCGGACCAGACCAGCTCAAATTGGATCAAACAGAACCAGAGAGGCTCAACCAGATCAAACCAGACCACAACGGTTCAAACCGTGTTAGACTGGCTGAAACCGGACCAGACCAGCTCAAACCGAATCAAACTGGACCCGACCAGCTCTTAGACCGGCTAAAACCGGACCAGACCCACTCGAACCGGTGTTGACGAGCTCAAACCGGACTCAAACCGGACCAGAACGGCTCAAACCGTTTTTGAATGGCTCAAACCAGACCATACTGGCTCAAACGAATCAAACCGGACAAGACCGGCTTACACCAGATCAAACCGGACCAGACTGGCTCAAACCGGTCGCAAACCACTTTTGATCAGCTCATACCGGTCCAGACAGCCTCAAACCGGTATTGACTGGCTCAAACCGGACTCAAAGAGGACCAGACCGGGTCAAACCGGTTTTAAACGGCTCAAATCCAACTCAAACAAGAACAGACCGGCTCAAACCGGTTTTGAATGGCTCAAACCAGACCATACTGGCTCAACTGAATCAAACCGGACCAGACAGGCTTAAACCGGATCAAACCGGACCAGACCAGCTCAAACCGGTTTTGACAGGCTCAAATCAGACGAGAGCTGCACAAACCGAATTTGACCCGCTCAAACCAGATTCAAACAGGACCACACCGGCTCAAACCAGTCTTGACCGGCTCAAACCCGACAAGACGGGCTGAAACTGGACGAGACCGCCTCAAACCGGTTTTGACTGGCTCAAAGCGGACTTGACTTGTTCTAACCGGTTATGACTGGCTCAAACTGCACTCAAACCAGACCAGACCATCTCAAACTGGTATTGTTCGGCTCAAACTGGAATCAAACCGGACCAGACCAGCTCAAACCGGTTTTGACTGGCTTATACTGGACTCAAACCGGACAAGACCTTCTCAAACCCGTTTTGACCGGCTCAAACCCGACCAGACCGGCTGAAACCGGACGAGACCGTCTCAAACCGGTTTGGACCGGCTCAAACCAGACCAGACTGACTCAACCAGATCAAAGCGGACCAGACCGGCTCAAACCGGATCAAACCAGACCAGAACCGCTGAAACCGGATCAAACCGGACCAGACCGGCTCCAACCGGTTTTAACCAGCTCAAACACGACCAGACCGGCTGAAACGGGACGAGACCACCTCAAACCGGTTTTGACCGAATCAAACCCGTCCAGACCAGCTAAAACCAGTCCAGATGGGCTCGAACCGGTGTTGACCAGCTCAACCCGGACTCAAACCAGACCAGACCGGCTCAAACCGGTTTTGAATGGCTGAAACCAGACCATACTGGCTCAAACGAATCAAACCAGACCAGACCGGCTTAAACCAGATCAAACTGGACCAGACCGGCTCAAACCAGACAGACCGGCTCAAACTGGTCACAAACCGCTTTTGTCCAGCTCATACCAGTCCAGACAGCCTCAAACCGGTTTTGACTGGCTCAAACCGGACTCAAACAGGACCAGATCGCGTCAAACCCGTTTTAAACGGCTCAAATCGGACTCAAACAGGAACAGAACGGCTCAAACAGGGTTTGATCGCTCAAACCAGACCAGACCAGCTCAACCGGATCAAATCAGACCAGACAGGCTTAAAGCGGATCAAACCGGTTTTGACCATCACAAACCGAACCAGACCAGTTCAAACCCGATCAAACCGGACCAGACCGGCTCAAACCTGTTTTGACCGTATTAGACTGGCTCAAACCGGTTTTTAGCGGTTCAAATTGCACCTGACCGGCTCAAACCAGTTTTGACCAGCTCCAAACGGACTCAAAACGGTTTTGACCGGAACAAACCGGACCAGACCGCCTCAAACCTGTTTTGAACGGCTCAAACCGGACGAAAACGTACCAGACCGGCTCAAACCGGACTCAAACCGGACTAGAGCGGCTCAAATCGGTTTTGAACGGCTCAAACAGGACAAGGACCAAACCGGCTCAAACCGGACTCAAACCGGAGCAGACAGGCTCAAACCGGTTTTGAACGGCTCAAACCAGACCATTCCGGCTCAACCGAATCAAACTGGACCAGACCGGCTTAAACCGGATCAAACCGGACAAGACCGACTCAAACCGGTTCTGACTGACTCAAACGCGTCCAGACCACGTCAAACCGGACCAGACCCGCTCCAACAAGTTTTGACCAGCTCAAATCAGACTCAAACAGCACCAGACCGACGTTAACAGGATCAAACCGGACCAGACCGGCTCAAACTGGTTTTGACCGGCTCAAATGGGACGAGAGCAACACAAACTGAATTTGACCAGCTCAAACCAGAATCAAACATGACCACACCGGCTCAAACCGGTGTTGACCGGCTCAAACCCAACCAGACCGGCTGAAACTGGACGAGACCGCCTCAAACCGGTTTTGACCGACTCAAACCTGTCCAGACCGGCTAAAACCAGACCAGACCGTCTCAAACCAGTTTTGACCGGCTCAAAGTGCACTAGACCGACTCTAACTGGTTATGACCGGCTCAAACCGCACTCAAACCGGATCAGACCGTCTCAAACTGGTGTTGTCCGGCTCAAACTGGACTCAAACCGGACCAGACCGGCTCAAACCGTTTTTGACCAGCTCAAACCGGACTCAAACCGGAGCAGACCGTCTCAAACCCATTTTAACCGGTTCAAACCCGACCAGACCGGCTGAAACCGGATGAGACCGGCTCAAACCGGTGTGGACTGGCTCAAACCAGACCAGAATGGCTCAACCAGATCAAAGCGGACCAGACCGGCTCAAACCGGATCAAACAGGAGCAAAACCGCTCAAACCGGATCAAACCGGACCACATCCGCTCAAACCGCTTTTGACCGGCTCAAACTGGACTGAAACCGGGCCTGACCGGCTCCAACCGGTTTTGACCAGCTCAGACCCCAACAGAAAGGCTTGAACTGGACCAGACTGGCTCAAACCGGGTTTGACCAGCTCAAACTGGACTCAAAGCGGAACACCGGCTCAAAACGGTTTTGACTGGCTCAAACATGACCACACCGGCTCAAACTGGACCAGTCCGGGTCAAACCGATTTTGACCTGCTCATACCAGTCCAGACCGGCTCAACCGGATCACACCGGACCCGACCATCTTAAACCGGATCAAACCGGACCAGACGGGCTCAAATAGGTGTTGACCGGCTCAAACCCGACCAGACAGGCTTAAACCGGACCAGACTGGCTGAAACAGGATTTGACTGGCTCAAACCGGACTCAAACCAGACCAGACCAGCTCAAACCGGGTTTGACCGGCTCAAACCAGACCATACCCACTCAAACCGGATCACACCGTACCAGACCTGCCCTTAGACCGGCTCAAACCGGTTTTGACCAGCTCAATCACCACCAGATCGGCTAAAACCGGACCACACTGGCTCAAACCGGTGTTGACCGGCTCAAACTGGACCAGACCAGCACAAACCGGTTTTGACTGGCTCAAGTCAGACCAGACCGGCTCAAACCGGCTAAAACCAGACCAGACCGGGTCAAACCGGTTTTGTCCGGCTCAAACCGGACTCAAACCGTACCAAACTGGCTCAAACCGGTTTTGACCGTCTCAAATTGGACTCAAACCATACCAGACTGACTCAAACCGGTTTTGAGCAGCTCAAACCGGACTTGAACCGGACCAGACCAGCTCATACCGTTGTTGACCGGCTCAAAATGGACTCGAAACTGACCAGGCCGCCTCAAACATGTATTGACCAGCTCAAACCAGACCTGACCGGCTCAATCAGATCAAACTGGGCCAGACCGTATCTTAGACTGCCTCAAACTTGTTTTGACCGGCTCAATACGGAACAGACCGGCTCAAACCACTTTTGACCGACTCAAACCAGACTCAAACCTTACCAGACTGACTCAAACCGTTGTGGACTGGCTCAAACCGGACTCAAACCGGACCAGACCGGCTCGAACAGGTTTGACCAGCTGAATCCCGACCACACCAGCTCAAACCGGACCAGACCAGATCAAACCGGTTTGATCAGATCAAACCGGTTTGATCAGATCAAAACGGACCAGACCGGCTCAGACCGGACCAGACCAGATCAAACCGGATCACTCCGGACCAGACTGGCTGAATCCTCTTTTCACTGGCTCAAACCAGACCACACCAGCTCAACCGGCTCAAAGCGGACTAGACCGGCTCAAACTGTGTTTCTCCGGCTCAAACTGGACTCACACTGGACCAGACCTTCTCAAACGGGACCAGACCGGCTCAAACCAGTTTTGATCCACTCAAACTGGAGCAGACTGGCTCAAATCGGATCATACCGGACAAGACTGGCTCTTAGACCAGCTCAAATCGGTTTTGACCGGCTCATATAAGACCAGACAGGTTCAAACCGGTTTTGACCGGCTCAAACCGGACCAGACCGGCTCAGTCCGGATCAGACCGGCTAAAACCGGAACAAACCGGACCAGACCAGCTCAAACCGGTGTTGAGCGGCTCAAACTGGACCAGATCGACTCAAACCGGAGTTGACCGGGTCAAACCAGACCAGACCAGCTCAAATCGGCTAAATCGGACCAGACCGGGTCAAACCGGGTTTGTCCGGCTAAAACCAGACTCAAACCGGACCAGAACGTCTCAAACAAATTTTGACTGGCTCAAACCATACTAGACCGCCTCAAACCGGTTTTGACCAGCTCAAATCGGACTCAAACCGGACTATACTGGCTCAAATCGGTTTTGACCGGCTCAAACCCGTTGAGACCGGCTCAAATCGGTTTGGACAGGCTCAAACCAGACCAGACTGGCTCAACCAGATCAAAGCCGTCCATACCGGCTCAAACTGGATCAAACCCAACCAGAACCGCTGAAACCGGATCAAACCGGACCAGACTGGCTCCAACCAGTTTTAACCAGCTCAAACCCGACCAGACAGGCTGAAACGTGATGAGACTGCCTCAAACCGGTTTTGACCGACTCAAACCCGTCCAGACCAGCTAAAACCGGACCAGACCGGCTCAAACCGGTGTTGACCATCTCAAACCGAACTCAAACCAGACCGGACCGGCTAAAACCGGTTTTGAACGGCTCAAACCAGATCATACCGTCTCAAACGACTCAAACCAGACCAGAAAGGCTTAAACCAGATCAAACCGGACCAGACAGGCTCAAACCGGTTTTGACCGGCTAAAACCCTAAGACACCGGCTAAAACCATACCAGACCCGTTCAAACCGGACTCAAACTGGAATAGAACGGCTCAAACCGGTTTTGACCGGCTCAAATCGGACCAGAGCAGCACAAACCGATATTCATCGGCTCAAACCACACTCAAACAGGACCAGACCGGCTGAAACCGGTTTTCACCGGCTCAAACCTGACCAGACCGGCTGAAACCGGACGAGACCGGCTGAAACCGGTTTTGAATGGGTCAACCCCGACCAGACCAACTAAAACCGGACCAGACTGGCTCAGACCAGTTTTGACCGGCTCAAACCAAACCAGACCGGCTCATCCGGATCAAACCGAACCAGACTGGCTTATACCGGATCAAACCGGACCAGACCGGCTCTTAGACCGTCTCAAACCGGTTTTGATCTGCTCAAAATGGACCATAACGGCTCAAACCGGTTTTGACTGGCTCCAACCGGACCAGACCCGCTTAAAACGGATCAAACCGGACCAGACTGGCTCAAACCGGTTTTGACTGGCTCAAATAGGACGAGAGCAGCACAAACCGAATTTGACCAGCTCAAACCAGACTCAAACAGGACCAGATCGGCTCAAACCGGTTTTCACTGGCTCAAACCCGACCAGACCGGCTGAAAACAGACGAGACCAGCTGAAACTTGTTTTGACTGGGTAAACCCCGACCACACCAGCTAAAACCGGACCAGACCTGCTCAAACCGGTTTTCACCGGCTCAAAGCAGACTAGACCGGCTCTAACCGGTTATGACCGGCTCAAACCGCACTCAAACCGGACCAGACCGTCTCAAACTGGTGTTGTCCGGCTCAAACCGGACTCAAACCAGACCAGACCGTCTCATACCCGTTTTGACTGGCTCAAACCCGAACAGACCGGCTGAAACCGGACGAGACCGGCTCAAGCCGGTTTGGAGCGGCTCGAACAAGACCAGACAGGCTCAACCAGATCAAAGCGGACAAGACCGGCTCAAACCGGATCAAACCGGACCAGAACCGCTGAAACCGGATCAAACTGGACCAGACCTGCTCAAACCAGTTTTAACCGGCTGAAACCCGACCAGACCGGCTGAAATAGGACGAGACCGCCTCAAACCGGTTTTGACCGGGTCAAATCAGACCAGACCGGCACAAACCGGTTTTGACCGGCTCAAACCCAACCAGACCGTCTGAAACCGGACCAGACAGGCTCTAACCGGTTATGACCGGATCAAACCGCACGAAAACCGGACCAGAACGTTTCAAACTGTTGTTGTCCGGCTCTAACCAGACTCAAACCAGACCAGACCGGCTCAAACCGGTTTTGACCGCCTCAAACCGGACTCAAACCGGACCAGACCGTCTCATACCCGTTTTGACTGGCTCAAACCCGACCAGACCGGCTGAAACCGGACAAGACGGGGTCAAGCCGGTTTGGACTGGCTCAAACAAGACCAGACAGTCTCAACCAGATCAAAGCAGACCAGAGCGGCTCAAACCGGATCAAACCGGACCAGAACCGCTGAAACCGGATCAAACCGGACCAGACCGGATCAAACCGGTTTTAACCGGCTCAAACCCGACCCGACCGGCTGAAATAGGACGAGACCGCCTCAAACCGGTTTTGTCCGGCTCAAATCAGAACAGAGCAGCACAAACCAATTTTGACCAGCTTAAACCACACTCAAACAGGACCAGACTGGCTCAAACCGTTTTCCACCAGCTCAAACTCGACCAGACCGGCTGAAACCGGACGAGACCGGCTCAAACCGGTTTTGAACGGGTCAACCCCGACCAGACCAACTATAACCGGACCAGACTGGCTCAGACCACTTTTGACCGGCTCACACCGAACAAGTATGCCTGAACCGGATCACACCAGACCAGACTGGCTCTTAGACCGTCTCAAACAAGTTTTGATAAGCTCAAAACGGACCAGAACGGCTCAAACCGGTTTTGACTGGCTCAAACCAGAACAGACTGTCGCAAACAGGACTCAAACCCGACCAGACCAGCTGAAACTGGACGAGACCGCCTCAAACCGGTTTTGACTGACTGAAACCCGTCCAGACCGGCTAAAACCGGACCAGACCGGCTCAAAACGGTTTTGACCGGCTCTAAACGGTTATGACTGGCTCAAACCGCACTCGAACCGGACCAGACCCTCTCAAACTGGTGTTGTCCGGCTCAAACCGGACTAAAACCGGACCAGTCCGTCTCGAACCGGTTTTGACCAGCTCAAACCGGACTCAAACCGGAACAGACCGTCTCAAACCCGTTTTGACCAGCTCAAACCCGACCAGACCGGCTGAAACCGGACGAGACCAGCTCAAACCGGTTTGGACCGGCTCAAACCAGACCAGACTGGCTCAACCAGACCAAAGCACACCAGACAGGCTCAAACCGGATCCAACAAGACCAGAAACGCTCAAACTGGATCAAACCGGACCAGATAGGCTCAAACCGGTTTTGACTGGCTCAAACTGGACACAATCCGGATCCGACCCGCTCAAACCAGTTTTAACCACTCAAACCAAACCATACCGGCTCAACCGGATCAAACCGGACCTGACCGGCTCAAACCGGACCAGACCGGCTCAAACCGGTTGCAAATCGCTTTTGACCAGCTGAAACCGGTCCAGACCGCCTCAAACCGGTTTTGACTGGCTCAAAACGGACTCAAACAGGACCAGACCGGTTTAAACCGGTTTTAAACGGCTCAAATCGGACTCAAACAGGAACAGACCGGATCAAACAGGTTTTGACCGTCACAAACCGGACCAGACCAGTTCAAGCCCGATCAAACCGGACCAGACCGGCTCAAACCTGTTTTGACCATATTAGACTGGCTCAAACCGGTTTTTAGCGGCTCAAATCACACCAGACAGGCTCAAACCGGTTTTGACCATCACAAACCGGACCAGACCACCTCAAACCTGTTTTGACCGGCTAAAACCGGACGCAAAACGTACCAGACCGGCTCAAACCAGACTCAAACCGGACTAGACTGGCTCAAATCGGTTTTGATCGGCTCAAACGGGACAAGGACCAAACCGGCTCAAACCGGACACAAACCGGACCACACCAGCTCAAACTGGTTTTGAACGGCTCAAACCAGACCATACCGGCTAAAACAGCACGAGACCACCTCAAACCGGATTTGACCGACTCAAACCCGTCCATCCAGACCGTCTAAAACCAGACCAGAACGGCTCAAACCGGTTTTGACCGGTTCAAAGCGGACTACACTGGCTCTAACCGGTTATGACCAGCTCCAACCGCACTCAAAGAGGACCAGACCGTCTCAAACTGGTGTTGTCCGGCTCAAACCGCACTCAAACCGGACCAGAACGGCTCAGACCGGTTTTGGCCGGCTCAAATCGGACCGTAGCAGCACAAAACGAATTTGACCAGCTCAAACCGCACTCAAACCGGACCAGACCGGCTGAAACCGGTTTTGAGCGGCTCAAACCGGACTCAAAGAGGACCAGACCGTCTCAAACCCGTTTTGACAGCCTCAAACCCTACCAGACCGGCTGAAATCGGATGAGACCGGCTCAAACGGGTTTGGACCGGCTCAAACCAGACCAGACTGGCTCAACAAGTTCAAAGCCGACCAGACAGGCTCAAACCGGATCAAACAGGACCAGAACCACTCAAACCGGATAAAACCGAACCAGACCGGCTCAAACCGGAATTGACTGGCTCAAACTGGCCCCAATCCGGACCCGACCGGCTCAAACCGGTTTTAACCGCCTCAAACCAGACCATACCGGCTCAACCGGATCAAACCGGACCAGACTGGCTCAAACCGGACCAGACCGGCTTAAACCAGATCAAACCGGACCAGTCCGGCTAAAACTGGTTTTGACCGGCTCAAATCGGATGAGAGCAGCACAAACCGAAATTGACCAGCTCAAACCAGACTCTAACAGGACCACATCGGCTCAAACCGGTTTTGATCAGCTCAAACCTGACCAGACAGGCTGAAACTGGACGAGACCGCCTCAAACCGGTTTAGACCGACTCAAACACGTCCACACCGGCTAAAACCGGACCAGACCGGCTCAAACCGCTTTTGACCAGCTGAAATCGGACTAGACCTGCTCTAACCAGATACGTCTGACTCAAGCTGCTCTCAAACCTGACCAGATCGTCTCAAATTGCTGTTGTCCAGGTCAAACTGCACTCAAACCAGACCAGACCGGCTCAAACCCATTTTGACTGGCTGAAACCCGACCAGACCAGCTGAAACTGGACGAGACCGGCTCAAACCGGTTTGGACCAGCTCAAACCAGACCAGACTGGCTCAACCAGCTCCAAGCAGACCAGACCGGCTCAAACTGGATCAAACCGGACCAGAACCACTGAGACGGGATCAAACCAGACCAGACCGGCTCAAATTGGTCGCAAATCGCTTTTGACCAGTTGAAACCGGTCCAGACAGCCTCAAACCGGTTTTGACTGGCTCAAAACGGACTGAAACAGGACCAGACCGAATCAAACCGGTTTTAAACGTCTCAAATCAGACTCAAACAGGAACACACAGGCTCAAACAGGGTTTGACCGTCTCAAACCAGAGCAGACCGGCTCAACCGGATCAAACCGGACCAGACCGGCTTAAACCGAATCAAACCGGTTTTGAACGTCACAAAACGGACCAGACCGGTTCAAACCCGATCAAACCCGACCAGACCGGCTCAAACCTGTTTTGACCGTATTAGACTGGCTCAAACCGGTTTTTAGCGGCTCAAATCGCACCAGACCGGCTCAAACTGGTTTTGACCGTCTCCTAACGGACTCAAACCGGTTTTGACCGGCACAAACTGGACCAGACCGCCTCAAACCTGTTTTGACCGGCTCAAAACGGACGCAAAACGTACCAGACCTGCTCAAACCGGACTCAAACCGGACTAGACCGGCTCAAATCGGCTTTGATCGGCTCAAACCGGACAAGGACCAAACCGGCTCAAACCGGACACAAACCGGACCAGACTGGCTCAAACCGGTTTTGACCGGCTCAAATCGGACAAGAGCAGCACAAACTGAATTTCACCAGCTCAAACCAGACTCAAACAGAACCACACCAGCTCTAACCAGTTTTGATCGTCTCAAACCCGACCATACCTGCTGAAACTGGACGAGATCGCCTCAAACTGGTTTTGACCGACTGAAACCTGTCCAGACCGGCTAAAACCGGACCAGACCGGCTCAAACCGGTTTTGACCGGCTCAAAGCGGACTACACCAGCTCTAACCGGTTATGACCGCCTCAAGCTGCACTCAAACCGGACCAGATCGTCTCAAATTGGTGTTGTCCGGCTCAAACCGGACTCAAACCGGACCATAACGGTCAAACCGGTTTTGACCGGCTCAAACCGGACTCAAACCGGACCAGACCGTCTCAAACCCGTTTTAACTGGCTGAAACCGGACCAGACAAGCTGAAATCAGACGAGACCGGCTCAAACCGGTTTGGACCAGCTCAAAACAGACCAGACTGGCTCAACCAGATCAAAGCGGACCAGACCAGCTCAAATCGGATCAAACCGAACCAGAACCACTGAACCTGGATCAAAACGGACCAGACCGGCTCAAACCGGTTTTAACCGTCTCAAACCCGACCAGACCGGCTGAATTGGGACGAGACCGCCTCAAACCGGTTTTGACCGGGTGAAATTAGACCAGACCGGCACAAACCGGTTTTGACCGGCTCAAACCCGACCAGACCGGCTGGAACCGGACGAGACCGGCTGAAACCGGTTTTGACCGGGTCAAGCGCGAACAGACCAACTAAAACCGGACCAGACTGGCTCAGAACACTTCTGACTGGGTGAAACCGAACCAGACCGGCTGAACCAGATGAAACCGGACCAGACCGGCTTATACCAGTTTAAACCGGAGGAGACCGGCTCTTATACCACCTCAAACCGGTTTTGATCCGCTCAAAACGGACCAGAACGGCTCAAACCGGTGTTGACCAGCTCAAACTGGACTCAAACCAGACTAGAATGGCTCAAACCGGTTTTGAATGGCTCAAACGTGACCATACTGGCTCAAACGAATCAAACCGGACCAGACCGGCTTACACCGGATCAAACCGGACCAGACCGGCTCAAACCGGTCGCAAACCACTTTTGATCAGCTCATACCGGTCCAGACAGCCTCAAACCGGTATTGCCTGGCTCAAACCGGACTCAAAGAGGACCAGACCGGGTCAAACCGGTTTTAAACGGCTCAAATCCAACTCAAACAGGAACAGACCGGCTCAAACCGGTTTTGAATGGCTCAAACCAAACCATATCGGCTCAACTGAATCAAACCAGACCAGACAGGCTTAAACCGGATCATACCGGACCAGACCGGCTCAAACCGGTTTTGACAGGCTCAAATCGGACGAGAGCTGCACAAACCGAATTTGACCCGCTCAAACCAGATTCAAACAGGACCACACCGGCTCAAACCAGTCTTGACCGGCTCAAACCCGACAAGACGGGCTGAAACTGGACGAGACCGCCTCAAACCGGTTTTGACCGGCTCAAAGCGGACTTGACCTGTTCTAACCGGTTATGACTGGCTCAAACTGCACTCAAACCGGACCAGACCGTCTCAAACTGGTATTGTTCGGCTCAAACCGGACTCAAACCGGACCAGACCGGCTCAAACCGGTTTTGACTGGCTTATACCGGACTCAAACCGGACAAGACCGTCTCAAACCCGTTTTGACCGGCTCAGACCTGACCAGACCGGCTGAAACTGGACGAGACCGTCTCAAACCAGTTTGGACCAGCTCAAACCAGACCAGACTGGCTCAACAAGATCAAAGCGGATCAGACCGGCTCTAACCGGATCAAACCGGACCAGAACTGCTGAAACCGGATCAAAACGGACCAGACCGGCTTCAACCAGTTTTAACCGGCTCAAACCCGACCAGACCGGCTGAAACGGGACGAGACCGCCTCAAACCGCTTTTGACCGAATCAAACCCGTCCAGACTGGCTAAAATCGGACCAGACGGGCTCGAACCGGTGTTGACCAGCTCAACCCAGACTCAAACCAGACCAGACCGGCTCAAACCGGTTTTGAACGGCTGAAACCAGACCATACCGGCTCAAACGAATCAAACCAGACCAGACCGGCTTAAACCAGATCAAACTGGACCAGACCGGCTCAAACCGGACAGACTGGCTCAAACTGGTCACAAACCGCTTTTGACCAGCTCATACTGGTCCAGACAGCCTCAAACCGGTTTTGACTGGCTCAAACCGGACTCAAACAGGACCAGATCGCGTCAAACCCGTTTTAAACGGCTCAAATCGGACTCAAACAGGAACACACCGGCTCAAACAGTGTTTGATTGCTCAAACCAGACCAGACCAGCTCAACTGGATCAAATCGGACCAGACAGGCTTAAACCGGATCAAACTGGTTTTGACCATCACAAACCGGACCAGACCAGTTCAAACCCGATCAAACCGGACCAGACCGGTTCAAACCTGTTTCGACCGTATTAGACTGGCTCAAACCGGTATTTAGCGGTTCAAATCGCACCTGACCAGCTCAAACCGGTTTTGACCAGTTCCAAACGGACTCAAAACGGTTTTGACCAGAACAAACCGGACCAGACTGCCTCAAACCTGTTTTGAACGGCTCAAACCGGACGAAAACGTACCAGACCGGCTCAAAACGGAATCAAACCGGACTAGACAGGCTCAAATCGGTTTTGAACGGCTCAAACCAGACAAGGACCAAACCGGCTCAAACCGGACTCAAACCGGACCAGACAGGCTCAAACCGGTTTTGAACGGCTCAAACCAGACCATACCGGCTCAACCGAATCAAACTGGACCAGACCGGCTTAAACCAGATCAAACCGGACAAGACTGACTCAAACCAGTTTTGACCAACTCAAACCCGTCCAGACCGCCTCAAACCGGACCAGACCCACTCCAACAGGTTTTGACCAGCTCAAATCAGACTCAAACAGCACCAGACCGACGTTAACAGGATCAAACCGGACCAGACCGGCTCAAACTGGGTTTGACCGGCTCAAATGGGACGAGAGCAACACAAACTGAATTTGACCAGCTCAAACCAGAATCAAACAGGACCACACTGGCTCAAACCGGTTTTGACTGGCTCAAACCTGACCAGACCAGCTCAAACTGGATGAGACCGCCTCAAACCGGTTTTGACCGACTCAAACCCTTCCAGACCAGCTAAAACCAGACCAGACCGCCTCAAACCAGTTTTGACCGGCTCAAAGTGCACTAGACCGGCTCTAACCGGTTATGACCGGCTCAAACCGCACTCAAACTGGATCAGACCGTCTCAAACTGGTGTTGTCCGGCTCAAACCGCACTCAAACCGGACCAGAAAGGCTCAGACCGGTTTTGACCGGCTCAAATCGGACCAGAGCCGCACAAACCGAATTTGACCAGCTCAAACCCGACTCAAACAGGACCACACCGGCTCAAACGGGTTTTGACCAGCTCATACCGGACTCAAACCGGACCAGACCGTCTCAAACCCGTTTTGACCGGCTCAAACCCTACCAGACTGGCTAAAACCGGACCAGGCCTGTTCAAACTGGACTCAAACAGGAATAGAAAGGCTCAAACCGGTTTTGACCGGCTCAAATCGGACCAGAGCAGCACAAACCGATTTTGACCGGCACAAACCAGATTCAATCAGGACCAGACCGGCTCAAACCGGTTTTCACCGGCTCAAACCCGACTAGACCGGCTGAAACTGGACGAGACCGGCTGAAACCGGTTTTGACCGGGTCAACTCCGACCAGAGCAACTAAAACCGGACCAGACTGGCTCAGACCACTTTTGACCAGCTAAAACCGAACCAGACTGGCTCAACCGGATCAAACCAGACCAGACCGGCTTATACCGGATCAAACTGGACGAGACCAGCTCTTAGACCATCTCAAACCGGTTTTGATAAGCTGAAAACGGACGAGAACGGCTCAAACCGGATTTGACCGGCTCAAACCGGACCAGACCGTCTCAAACCAGACTCAAACCGGACCAGACCGTCTCCAAGCCGTTTTGACTGGCTCAAACCCGACCAGACCGGGTGATTCCAGACGAGACCGGCTCAAACCGGTTTGGACTGACTCAAACCAGACGAGACTGGCTCAACAAGATCAAAGCGGACCAGACCGGCTCAAACCGGATCAAACTGGACCAGAAACGCTGAAACCGAATCAAACCGGACCACACCGGCTCAAACCGGTTTTAACCGGCTCACACCCGACCTGACTGGCTGAATGGGACGAGACCGCCTCAAACCGGTTTTAACCGGGTCAAATCGGACCAGACCGGAACAAACCAGCTTTGACCGGCTCAAACCCGACCAGACCGTCTGAAACCGGACCAGACAGGCTCAAATCGGTTTTGACCGGCTCTAACCGTACCAGACTGGCAAAAACCGGACCAGACCCGTTCATACAGAACTCAAACGGGAATGGACCGGCTCAAACTGGTTTTGATGGGCTCAAATCGGACCACAGCACCACACGCCGATTTTGACCGGCTCAAACCTGACTCAAACTGAACCGGACCGGCTCATACCAGTGCTGACCAGCTCAAACCGGACTCAAACTGGACCAGACAGGCTCAAACCGGTTTTGAACGGCTCAAACCAGACCATACCAGCTGAAACGAATCAAACCGGACCAGAGCGGCTTAAACCGGATCAAACCGGACCAGACAGGCTCAAACCGGTTTTGACCGGCTCAAAACGGGCGAGAGCTGCACAAACCGAATTTGACCAGCTAAAACCAGACTCAAACAGGACCACACTGGCTGAAACCGGTTTTGACCGGCTGAAACCCGACTAGACCGTCTGAAACTGGACGAGACCGTCTCAAACCGGTTTTGACCGACTCAAACCCGTCCAGACCGGCTAAAACCGGACCAGACCAACTCAAACCGGTTTAGACCGGCTCAAAGCGGACTAGACCGGCTGCAACCGATTTTGACCAGATCAAACTGCACTCAAATCGGACCAGATCGTCTCAAACTGGTGTTGTCTGGCTCAAACTGGACTCAAACCGGACCAGACCGGCTCAAGCCAGTTTTGAGTGGCTCAAACCGGACTCAATGCGGACCAGATGGTCTCAAAACCGTTTTGACCGGCTCAAACCCTACCAGACTGGCTTCATTGGGATGAGACCGCCTCAAACCGGTTTTGACCGGGTCAAATCAGACCAGACCGGCACAAACCAGTTTTGACCGGCTCAAACCCGACCAGACCGGCTGAAACCGGACGAGACTGGCTGAAACCGGTTTTGACCAGGTCAAACCCGACCAGACCAACTAAAACCGGACCAGACTGGCTCAGAACACTTTTGACCGGCTGAAACCGAACCAGACGGGCTCAACTGGATTAAACCGGACCAGACCGGCTTATAGCGGTTTTAAACCAGACCAGACCGGATCTCAGACCGTCTCAAACCGGTTTTGATCCGCTCAAAACGGACCAGACCGGCTCAAACTGGTTTAGACAGGCTCAATGCGAACTGGACCTGCTCTAACCGGTTATGACCGGCTCAAACCGCACTCAAACCGGACCAGAGCATCTCAAACTGGTGTTGTCCATCTCAAACCGGACTCAAACCGGACCAGACCATCTCAAACCGGTTTTGACCGGCTCAAACCGGACTCAAACTGGTCCAGACCGTCTCAAACCCGTTTTGACCATCTCAAACCCGACCAGACCAGCTGAAACCGGACCAGAACGGCTCAAACCGGTTTGGACCGGCTCAAACCAGACGAGACTGGCTCAACCAGATCAAAGCGGACCAGACAGGCTCAAACCGGATCCAACAGGAAAAGAAATGCTCAAACCGGATCAAACTGGACCAGACCGGCTCAAACCGGTTTTGACTGGCTCAAACTGGACTCAATCCGGACCCGACCCGCTCAAACCGGTTTTAACCGTCTCAAACCAAACCATACCAGCTCAACCGGATCAAACCAGACCAGACCGGCTCAAAACCAGCCCAAACCGGCTCAAACCAGTCGTAAACTGCTTTTGAACAGGTGAAACCGGTCCAGACAGCCTCAAACCGGTTTTGACTGTCTCAAAACGGACTCAAACAGGACCAGACCGGGTCAAACCGGTTTTAAACGTCTCAAATCGGACTCAAACAGGAACAGACTGGCTCAAACAGGGTTTGACTGCCTCAAACCAGACCAAACCGGCTCAACCGGATCAAACCGGACCAGACCGGCTTAAACCGGATCAAACCGGTTTTGACCGTCACAAAATGGACCAGACCGGTTCAAACCCGATCAAACTGGACCAGACCAGCTCAAACCTGTTTTGACCATATTAGACTGGCTCAAACTGGTTTTCAGCGTCTCAAATCGCACCAGACCGGCTAAAACCGGTTTTGACCGTCTCCAAACGGACTCAAACCGGTTTTGACCGGAACAAACCGGACCAGACCGCCTCAAACCTGTTTTGAAAGGCTCAAAACGGACGAAAAACGTACCAGACCGGCTCAAACCGGACTCAAAAAGGACTAGACCGGCTCAAATCGGTTTTGATCGGCTCAAACCAGACAAGGACCAAACCGGCTCAACCCAGACTCAAACAGGACCAGAGCGGCTCAAAACGGTTTTGAACAGCTCAAACCAGACCAAACCGGCTCAAACGGATCAAACCGGACCAGACTGGCTCAACCCGGCACAAACCGGACCAGACTGGCTCAAACAGGATTTGACCAGCTCAAACCGGACCAGTCCGGTTCTTAGACCAGCTCAAACCGGTTTTGAATGGCTCATATCGGACCAGACCGGCACAAAACGGTTTTGACCGGCTCAAACTGGTCTCAAATCGGAGCAGACCAGCTCAAACCATTGTTGACCAGCTAAAACCGGAATCAAACTGGGCCTGACCGGCTCTAAGTGGTGCACACTCAGGGGAGCGCTCACTCAGGGGAGTGCACACTCAGGATAGTGCGCACTCAGTGGAGTCCTCAGGGGAGAGCACACTCAGGGGAGTGCACACTCAGGGGTGTCTACACCCAGGCGAGTGCACACTCAGGGGAGTGCGCACTCAGGGGAGCGAACACTCAGGGGAGTGCACACACTGAAGAGTGAACACTCAGGGGAGTGCTCACTCAGGGGAGTGCACGCTCAGGGGAGAGCACACTCAGGGGAGTGTACAGTCATAGGAGTGCTCATTCAGGGGAGTGCACACTCAGGGGAGTCCTCACACAGGCAAGTTCACACTCAGGGGAGTGCACACTCAGGGGTGTCCTCACTCAGGCGAGTGCACACTCAGGGGAGTGAGCACTCAGGGGAGTGCACACTCAGGGTAGTCCTCACTCAGGCGAGTGCACACTCAGGGGAGTGCGCACTCAGGGGAGCGAACACTCAGGGGAGTGCACACACTGAAGAGTGAACACTCAGGGGAGTGCTCACTCAGGGGAGTGCACGCTCAGGGGAGAGCACACTCAGGGGAGTGTACAGTCATAGGAGTGCTCATTCAGGGGAGTGCACACTCAGGGGAGTCCTCACACAGGCAAGTTCACACTCAGGGGAGTGCACACTCAGGGGTGTCCTCACTCAGGCGAGTGCACACTCAGGGGAGTGAGCACTCAGGGGAGTGCACACTCAGGGTAGTCCTCACTCAGGCGAGTTCACACTCAGTAGCCCTCACTCAGGCGAGTGCACACTCAGGGGAGTGCACACACAGGGGAGCGCTCACTCAGGGAAGTGCACACACAGGGGAGCGCACACTCAGTGGAGTGCACACTCAGGGGTGCCTTCACCCAGGCGAGTGCAAACACAGGGGATTGCGCACTCAGGGGAGCGCACACACAGGGGAGTGCACACCCTGAGAAGTGAACACTCAGGGGAGTGCACACTCAGGTGAGCATGCACTCAGGGGAGGGCACATTCAGGGGACTCCTCACTCAGGTGAGTTCACACCCAGTAGTCCTCACTCAGGCGAGTGCACACTCAGGGGAGCGCACACTCAGGGGAGTGCACATCCTGAAGAGTGAACGCTCAGAGGAGTGCACACTCAGGGGAGTTCACATTCAGTAGTCCTCACTCAGGCGAGTGCACATTAAGGGGAGGGAGCACTCAGGGGAGCGAACACTCAGGGGATTGCACACCCTGAAGAGTGAACACTGATGGGAGTGCTCACTCAAGGGAGTGCACACTCAGGGGAGAGCACACTCAGGGGAGTGTACACTCAAAGGAGTTCTCATTCAGTGGAGTGCACACTCAGGGGAGTCCTCACTGAGGCAAGTTCAAACTCAGTAGTCCTCACTCAGGCGAGTGCACACTCAGAGGAGTGCACACTCAGGGGAGCGCTCACTCAGGGAAGTGCACATTCACGGGAGCGCACACTCATGGGAGTGCACAATTAAGGGTGACTTCACACAGCCGAGTGCACACACAGGGGAGTGCGCACTCAGGAGAGTGCACACTCAGGGGAGTTCACATCCTGAGGAGTGAACACTCAGGAGAGTGCGCACTCAGGGGAGTGCACACTCAGGTGAGCATGCACTCAGGGGAGTGCACACTCAGGGGAGTCCTTACTCAGGCGAGTTCACACTCAGTAGTCCTCATTCAGGCGAGTGCACTCTCAGGGGAATGCACACTCAGGGGAGCGCTCACTCAGCGAAGTGCACACGCAGGGGAGCGCGCACTCAGGGGAGTGCACACTCAGGGGTGCATTCACCCAGGCGAGTGCACACTCAGGGAAGTGCTCACTCAGAGAAGTGCACACTCAGGGGAGTGCGCACTCAGGGGACTGCACACTCAGGGGTGCATTCACCCAGGCGAGTGCACACTCAGGGGAGTGCGCACTCAGGGGAGTGCACACTCAGGAGTGTCTAAACCCAGGCGAGTGCACACTCAAGGGAGTGCACACACAAGGGAGCCCACACAAAGGGGACTGCACACCCTGAATAGTGAACACTCAGGGGAGTGCTCACTCAGGGGAGGGCACACTCAGGCGAGCATGCACTCAGGGGTTAGGGTTAGGGTTAGCACTCAGGGGAGTGAGCACTAAGGGGAGTGCACACTCAGGTGAGCGAGCACTCAGGGGAGTGCACACTCAGGTGAGCGAGCACTCAGGGGAGTGCACACTCAGGGGATTCCTCACTCAGGCGAGTTCACACTCAGTAGTCCTCACTCAGGCGAGTGCACACTCAGGGGAGTGCACACTCAGGGGAGTGCATATCCTGAAGAGTGAACGCTCAGGGGAGTGCACACTCAGGGGAGTTCACACTCAGTATTCCTCACTCATGCGAGTACACACTCAGGAGAGTGCACACTCAGGGGAGTGGGCACTCAGGGGAGGGAACACTCAGTGGAGTGCACACCCTGAAGACTGAACACTGAGGGGAGTGCTCACTCAAGGGAGTGCACACTCAGGGGAGAGCACACTCAGGGGAGTGTACGCTCAAAGGAGTGCTCATTCAGTGGAGTGCACACTCAGGGGAGTCCTCACTCAGGCAAGTTCAAACTCAGTAGTCCTCATTCAGGCGAGTGCACACTCAGGGGAGTGCACACACAGGGGAGAGCTCACTCAGGGAAGTGGACACTCAGGGGAGCGCACTCTCAGGGGAGTGCAGACACAGGGGAGCGCTCACTCAGGGGAGTTTTCAGTAAATTGAGTGCACACTCAGGGCAGTGCACACTCAGAGGAGAGCACACTCAGGGAAGTGTACACACAAGGGAGTGCACCCTCAGTTGAGCATGCACTCAGGGGAGTGCTCACTCAGGGGAATCCTCCCTCAGGCGAGTTCACACTCAGGGGAGTGCACACTCAGGTGTGTCCTCACTCAGGCGAGTGCACACTCACGAGAGCGTGCACTCATTTGAGTGTACACTTAGGGGCGTCCTCACTCAGGCGTCTTCACACTCAGTAGTCCTCACTCAGGCGAGTGCACACTTAGGGGAATACACTCTCAGGGGAGCGCTCACTCATTGGAGTGCTCACTCAGAGGAGTGCACACTCAGGGGATGGCACACTCAGGGGAGTGTACACTCAGTGGAATGCACATTCAGTGGAGTGCACACTCAGGGGAGTCCTCACTCAGGGGAGTTCACACTCAGGCGATTGCACACTCAGGGGTGTCCTCACTCAGGCGAGTGCACACTCAGGGGAGTGCACACTCAGGGGAGCGCTCATTCAGTGAAGTGCACACTCAGGGGAGCGCACACTCAGGGGAGTGAACACCCTGAAGAGTGCACACTCAGGGGAGTGCACACTTAGGGGTGTCTACAGCCAGGCGAGTGCACAGTCAGATGTGAGTGCACTCAGGGGAGTGCTCACTTAGGGGAGTGTACACTTAGGGGAGAGCACACTCAGGGGAGTGTTCACTCCGGGGAGTGCACCTTCAGTGGAGTGCACACTCAGGGGGGTCCTCACTCTGGCGAGTTCACACTCAGCGGAGTGCACAGTCAGGGGTGTCCTCACTCAGGCAAGTGCACACTCAGGGGAGTGCGCACTCAGGGGAGTGCACACTCAGGTGAGCATGCACTCGGGAGTGCACACTCAGGGGAGTCCTCACCCAGGCGAGTTCACACTCAGGGGATTGCACACTCAGGGGAGTGCACACTCAGGGGAGCGCTCACTCAGGGGAGATTTCAGTAAAGTGAGCGCACACTCATTGGAATGCACAGTTAGAGGAATCCTCACACAGGCAAGTGCACACTCAGGAGAGCGCTCACCCATTGGAGTGCTCACTCAGGGGAGTGTACACTCAGGGGAGTGCACATTCAGTGGAGTGCACACTCAGGGGAGTCCTGACTCAGGCGAGTTCACACTCAGGGGAGTGCACACTCAGCGGTGTCCTCACTCTGGCGAGTGCACAAGCAGGGGAGTGCGCACTCAGGGGAGTGCACACTCAGGTGAGCATGCACTCAGGGGAGTGCACACTCAGAGGAGTCCTCACTCAGGCGAGTTCTCACTCAGTAGTCCTCACTCAGGCGAGTGTACACTCAGGGGAGAACACACTCAGGGGAGTGTACACTTATGGGAGTGCTCATTCAGGGGAGTGCACACTCAGGGGAGTCCTCACTCAGGCAAGTTCACACTAAGGGGAGGGCACTCTCAGGGGTGTCCTTACTCAGGCGATTGCACACTGAGGGGAGTGTGCACTCAGGGGAGGTCACTTTCAGGTGAGCGTGCACTCAGGGGAGTGCACACTTAGAGGCGTCCTCACTCAGGCGACTTCACAGTCAGTAGTCATCACTAAGGCGAGTGCACACTCAGGGGAGTGCACACACAGGGGAGCGCTCACTCAGGGAAGTGCACACTCAGGGGAGTGCGCACTCAGTTGAGTGCACACTCAGGAGAGCGCTCACTCTAGGAGTGCACACACAGGATAGTGTGCACTCAGTGGAGTCCTCACTCAGGGGAGTGCACACTCAGGGGAGTGCACACACAGGGGAGCGCACACTCAGGGGAGGGCACACTCAGGGTTGCCTTCACCCAGGCAATTGCACACTCAGGGGAGTGCGCACTCAGGGGAGTGCACACACAGGGGAATGCACACCCTGAAGAGTGAACACTCAGGGGAGTGCACACTCAGGGGAGCCACACTCAGGGAAGTCCTCACTCGTTAGAGTGCGAACTCAGGAGAGTGTGCACTCAGGGGAGGGCTCACTCAAAGGAGTCATCACTCAAGCGAGTGCGCCCTCAGGAGACCGCTCACTCAGGGGAGTTGACACTCAAGGGAGAGCACACTCAGGGGAGTGTACACTCAGGGGTGTCCTCACTCAGGCGAGTGCACAATCAGGTGAACGTACACTCAGGTGAATGAACACTTAGGGGCATCCTCACACAGGTGAGTGCAAACTCTGGGGTGTCCTCACTCAGGCAAGTGCACACTCAGGGAAGTGCACACTCAGGGGAGCGCTCACTCAGGGAAGTGCACACTCAGGGAAGCACACACTCAGGGGAGTGCTCACTTAGGGGAGCGCTAGCTCAGGGGAGTTTTCCGTAAAGAGAGCGCACGCTCAGTGGAGTGCACACACAGGGGAGTCCTCACACAGGCGAGTGCACACTCAGGAGAGCGCTCACCCATGGGAGTGCTCACTCAGGATAGTGTGCACTCAGTGGAGTCCTCACTCAGGGGAGAGCACACTCAGGGGAGTGCACACACAGGGGAGTGCTCACTCAGGGGAGGGCACACTCACGGGTGCCTTCATCCAGGCAATTGCACACTCAGGGGAATGCGAACCCAGGGGAGTACACACCCTGAAGAGTGAACACTCACAGGAGTGCACACTCAGAGGAGTGCACACTCAGGGGAGTCTACACCCCGGCGAGTGCACTCTCAGGGGTGTGTGCACTCCCGGGAGTGCTCACTCAGGGGAGTGCACACTCAGGGGAGAGCACACACAGGGGAGTGTACACTCAGGGGAGTGCACATACAGTGGAGTGCACCCTCAGGGGAGACCTCACTCAGGCGAGTTCACACTAAGGGGAGTGCACACCCAGGGGTGTCCTCACTCAGGCGAGTGCACACTCAGGGGAGTGCTCACTCAGGGGAGCGCATATTCAGGGGAGTGCATACTCAGGGGAGCGCTCACTCAGGGGAGTTTTCAGTAAAGTGAGCGCACACTCATGGGAGTGCACACTCAAGGGATTCCCCACACAGGTGAGTGCACACCCAGGAGAGCGCTCACTCATGGGAATGCACACTCAGGATAGTGTGCACTTAGTGGAGTCCTCACTCAGGGGAGTGCACACTCAGGAGAGCGCACATTCAGGGGAGTGCATACTCAGAGAGGCGCTCACTCAGGGGAGTTTACAGTAAAGTGAGCGCATACTCAGGGCAGTGCAAACTCAGGGGATTCCTCACACAGGCGTGTGCACACTCAGGAGAGTGCTCACTCATGGGAGTGCACACTCAGGATAGTGTGCACTCAGTGGAGTCCCCACTCAGGGGAATGCACACTCAGGGGAGTGCGCACTCAGGGTAGTGCACACTCAGGGGAGGGCACACTCAGGGGAGTCCTCACTCAGGAGACTGCAAACTAAGAGGCTTGCACACTCAGGGGATCGCTCACTCAGGTGAGTGCACACCTTGGGGTGTGAACACTCAGGGTAGATCACACTCAGGGGGGTGCACACTCAGGGTTGTCTACACCAAGGCGAGTGCGCACTCAGGGGTGTGTGCACCCAGGGGAGTGCTCACTCAGGAGAGTGCACACTCAGGGGAGAGCACACTCAGGGGAGTGTACACTCAGGGGAGGGCACATTCAGTGGTGTGCACACTCAGGGGAGTTCTCACTCAGGCGAGTGCACACTCAGGGTTGTCCTCACTCAGGTGCGTGCACACTCAGGGGAGTGCACACTCAGGGGAGTGCACACTCAGGTAAGCATGCACTCAGGGGAGTGCACACTCAGGGGAATCCTCACTCAGGTGAGTTCTCACTCAGTAGTTTTCACTCAGGCGAGTGCGCACTCAGGGGAGAGCACACTCAGGGGACTGCACACTCGGGTGTCTTCACTCAGGCTAGTGCACACTCAGGGGAGTGCGCACTCAGGGGAGTGCACACTCAGGTGAACATTCACTCAGGGGAGTGCACATTCAGGGGAGACCTCACTCAGGCGAGTTCTCACTCATTAGTCCTCACTCAGGCGAGTGCACTCTCAGGGCAGAGCACACTCAGGGGTGTGCTCACTCATTGGAGTGCTCACTCAGGGGAGTGCACACTCAGGGGAGGGCACACTAAGGGGAGTGCACATACAGTGGAGTGCACACTCAGGGTAGTCCACAATCAGGCGAGTTCACACTCAGGCGATTGCACACTCAGGGGTGTCCTCACTCAGGCGAGTGCACACTCAGGGGAGTGCACACTCAGGGTAGCGCTCACTCAGTGAAGTTCAAACTCAGGGGAGCGCACACCCAGGGGAGTGCACACACTGAAGTGTGAACACTCAGGGGAGTGCACACTCAGGGAAGTGCACACTCAGGGGTGTCTACACCCAGGCGAGTGCACACTCAGATGTGAGTGAACTCAGGGGAGTGCACACTCAGGGGAGAGCACACTCAGGCGAGTGTACATTCAGTGGAGTGCACACTCAGGGTAGTCCTCTGGCGAGTTCACACTCAGTGGAGTGCACACTCAGGGGTGTCCTCACTCAGGCATGTGCACACTCAGGGGAGTGCACACTCAGGGGAGTGCACACTCAGGTGAGCATGCACTCAGGGGAGTGCACACTCAGGGGAGTACTCACTCAGGCGAGTTCACACTCAGGGGAGTGCACACTCAGGGGAGTGCACACTCAGGGGAGTGCACACTAAGGGGAGTGCTCGCTCAGGGGAGTTTTCAGTAAAGTGAGCACACACTCGTTGGAATGCACACTTAGAGGAGACTTCACAGAGGCGAGTGCACACTCAGGAGAGCGCTCACACATTGGAGTGCTCACTCAGGGGAGAGCACACTCAGGGGAGTGTACACTCAGGGGAGTGCACATTCAGTGCAGTGCACACTCAGGGGAGTCCTCACACAGGCGAGTTCACACTCTGGGGAGTGCACACTCAGCGGTGTCCTCACTCTGGCGAGTGCACAAGCAGGAGAGTGCGCAATCAGGGGAGTGCACACTCAGGTGAGCATGCACTCAGGGGAGTGCAAACTCAGAGGAGTCCTCACTCAGGCGAATTCTCAGTAGTCCTCACTCAGGTGAGTGTACACTCAGGGGAGAGCACACTCAGGGGAGTGTACACTTAGGGGAGTGCTCATTCAGGGGAGTGCACACTCAGGGGAGTCCCCTCTCAGGCGAGTTCAAACTCAGGGCAGGGCACTCTCATGAGTGTCCTTACTCAGGCGAGTGCACACCCTGAAGAGTGAACACTCAGGGGAGTGCACACTCAGGGGAGCCTCAGTCAGGGAATTCCTCACTCGTTAGAGTGCAAACTCAGAAGAATGCGCACTCAGGGGAGGGCTCACTCAAAGGAGTCATCACTCAAGAGAGTGCCCCCTCAGGAGACCGCTCACTCAGGGGAGTTCACACTCAGGGGAGAGCACACTCAGGGGAGTGTAAACTCAGGGGTGTCCTCACTCAGGTGAGTGCAAAAGCAGGGAAGTGCACACTCAGGGGAGCACTCACTCAGGGAAGTGCACACTCAGGGGAGTGCACACTCAGGGGAGCGCACACTCAGTGGAGTGCACACTCAGGGGTGTCCTCACTCAGGCGTGTGCACACTAAGGGGAGTGCGCACTCAGGGGAGCGCTCACTCAGGGAAGTGACCCTCAGGGGAGCGCACACTCAGGGGAGTGCACACTCAGGGGAGCATTCACTCAGGGGAGTTCACACTCAGGGGAGTCCTCACTCAGGCGAGTTCTCACGCAGTAGTCCTCACTCTGGTGAGGGCACTCTCAGGGGAGAGCACACTCAGGGGAGTGTACACTCAGGGGAGTGCTCATTCAGTGGAGTCCTCACTCAGGGGAGTGGGCACTCAAGGGAGTGCACACTCAGGGGAGCGCATACTCAGGGGAGGGCATACTCAGGGAATTCCTCACTCAGGAGAGTGCAAACTCAGAGGAGTGCACACTCAGGGAAGCGTTCACTCAGGGGAGTGCACACCCTGGGGAGAGAACAGTCAGGGGTGTGCACACTCAGGGGAGTGGACACTCAGGGGTCTCTTCAACCAGGCGAGTCCACACTCAGGGGAGTGTGCACTCAGGGGAGCGCTCACTCAACGGAGTGCACACTCAGGGGAGCGCACACTCACGGGAGTGCACACCCTGGGAAGGGAACACTCAGGGGAGTGTACACTCAGGGGAGTGCAAACTCAGGGGTGCCTTCACCCAGGAGAGTGCACACTCTGGTGAGCATGCACTCAGGGGAGCGCACACTCAGGGGAGTCCTCACTCTGGCGATTTCTCACTCAGTAGTCCTCACTCAGGCGAGTGTACACTAAGGGGAGAGCACACTCAGGGGAGTGCACACTCAGGTGAGCATGCACAAAGGGGAGTGCACACTCAGGCGAGTCCTCACTCATGCGAGTTCACATTCAGGGGAGTGCACACTCAGGGGTGTCCTCACTCAGGCGAGTGCACACTCACGTGAGCGTGCACTCAGGTGAGTGCACACTTAGGGGCGTCTTCACTCAGACGACTTCACACTCAGTAGTCCTCACTCAGGCAAGTGCACACTCAGGGGAGTGCACACTCAGGGGTGTCCTCGCTCAGGCGAGTGCACACTAAGGGGAGTGCACACTCAGGGGAGTGCATACTCAGGGGAGCGCTCACTCAGGGGAGTTTACAGTAAAGTGAACTCACACTCAGGGGAGGGCACAATCAGGGGATTCTTCTCACAGGCGTGTGCACACTCAGGAGAGCGCTCACTCATGGGAGTGCACACTCAGTATAGTGTGCACTCAGTGGAGCTCTCACTCAGGGGAGTGCACACTCAGGGGAGCGCACACTCAGGGGAGCACACACTCAGGGGAGGGCACACTCAGGGGAGTCCTCACTCAGGAGAGTGCAAACTAAGAGGCGTGCACACTCAGGGGATCGCTCAATCAGGGGAGTGCACACCTTGGGGAGGAAACACCCAGGGGAGAACACACTCAGGGGAGTGCACACTCAGGGGTGTCTACACACAGGCGAGTGCACACTCAGGGGTGTGCGCACTCAGGGGAGTGCTCACTCAGGGGAGTGCACACTCAGGGGAGAGCACACTCAGGGGAGTGTACACTCAGGGGAGTGCACATTCAGTGGTGTGCATACTCAGGGGAGTTCTCACTCAGGCGAGTTCACACTCAGGTAAGCATGTACTCAGGGGAGAGCACAATCAGGGGAATCCTCACTCAGGCGAGTTCTCACTCAGTAGTCCTCACTCAGGCGAGTGCACACTCAGGGGAGAGCACACTCAGGGGAGTGTACACTCAGGGGAGTGCTCATTCAGTGGAGGGCACACTCAGGGGAGTCCTCACACAAGCGAGTTCACACTCAGGGGAGTGTGCACTCAGGGGAGTGCACACTCAGGTGAGCATGCACTCAGGGGAGTGCACACTTAGGGGCGTCCTCACTCAGGCACCTTCACACTCAGTAGTCCTCACTCAGGCAAGTGCAACCTCAGGGGAGCACACACTCAGGGGAGTGCACACTCATGGGAGTGCTCACTCAGGGGAGTTTTCAGTAAAGTGAGCGCACACTCAGGGGAGTGCACACTCAGGGGAGAGAACACTCATGGGAGTGCACACTCAGGGGTGTCTTCACTCAGGCGAGTGCACACTCAGGGGAGTGCACACTCAGGGGAGTCCTCACTCAGGCGAGTTCTCACTCAGTAGTCCTCACTCTGGTGAGGGCACACACAGAGGAGAGCACACTCAGGGGAGTGTACAATCAGGGGAGTGCTCATTCAGTGGAGTCCTCACTCAGGGGAGTGTGCACTCAAGGGAGTGCACACTCAGGGGAGCGCATACTCAGGGGAGGGCATACTCAGGGATTTCGTCACTCAGGAGAGTGCAAACTCAGAGGAGTGCACACTCAGGGAAACGTTCACTCAGGGGAGTGCACACCCTGGGGAGAGAAGAGTCAGGGGTGTGCACATTTAGGGGAGTGGACACTCAGGGGTCTCTTCACCCAGGCGAGTCCACACTCAGGGGAGTGTGCACTCAGGGGAGCGCTCACTCAATGGAGTGCACACTCAGGGGAGCGCACACTCACGGGAGTGCACACCCTGGGAAGGGAACACTCAGGGGAGTGTACACTCAGGGGAGTGCAAACTCAGTGGTGCCTTCACCCAGGAGAGTGCACACTCTGGTTAGCATGCACTCAGGGGAGTGCACACTCAGGGGAGTCCTCACTCTGCCGAGTTCTCACTCAGTAGTCCTCACTCAGGCGAGTGTACACTAAGGGGAGAGCACACTCATGGGAGTGCACACTCAGGTGAGCATGCACCCAGGGGAGTGCACACTCAGGCGAGTCCTCACTCATGCGAGTTCACATTCAGGGGAGTGCACACTCAGGGGTGTCCTCACTCTGGCGAGTGCACAATCATGTGAGCGTGCACTCAGGTGAGTGCACACTTAGGGGCGTCTTCACTCAGACGACTTCACACTCAGTAGTCCTCACTCAGGCAAGTGCACACTCAGGGGAGTGCACACTCAGGGGTGTCCTCACTCAGGCGAGTGCACACTAAGGGCAGTGCACACTCAGGGTAGCGCTCACTCAGGGAAGTGCACACTCAGGGGAGCGCATACTCAGGGGAGCGCTCACTCAGGAGAGTTTACAGTAAAGTGAGCGCACATTCAGGGGAGTGCACACTCAGGGGATTCCTCACACAGGCGTGTACACACTCAGGGGAGTGCTCACTCATGGGAGTGAACACTCAGGATAGTGTGCACTCAGTGGAGTCCTCACTCAGGGAGTGCACACTCAGGGGAGCCCTCACACATGCGAGTGCACACTAAGGGGAGTGCACACTCAGGGGAGCGCTCACTCAGGGAAGTGCACACTCAGGGGAGTGCACACACAGGGGCGTGCATACTCAGGGGAGCGCTCACTCAGGGGAGATTACAGTAAAGTGAACTCACACTCAGGGGAGTGCACACTCAGGGGATTCCTCTCACAGGCGTGTGCACACTCAGGAGAGCACTCACTCATGGGAGTGCACACTCAGGATAGTGTGCACTCAGTGGAGTCCTCACTCAGGGGAGTGCACACTCAGGGGAGCGCACACTCAGGGGAGCGCACACTCAGGGGAGGGCACACTCAGGGGAGTCCTCACTCAGGAGAGTGCAAACTAAGAGGCGTGCACACTCAGGGGATCGCTCACTCAGGGGAGTTCACACTCAGGTAAGCATGCACTCAGGGGAGTGCACAATCAGGGGAATCCTCACTCAGGCGAGTTCTCACTCAGTAGTCCTCACTCAGGCGAGTGCACACTCAAGGGAGAGCACACTCAGGGGAGTGTACACTCAGGGGAGTGCTCATTCAGTGGAGTGCACACTCAGGGGAGTCCTCACTCAGGTGAGTTCACACTCAGGGGAGTGTGCACTCAGGGGAGTCCACACTCAGGTGAGCATGCACTCAGGGGAGTGCACACTTAGGGGCGTCCTCACTCAGGCGCTTTCACACTCAGTAGTCCTCACTCAGGCAAGTGCACACTCAGGGGAGGGCACACTCAGGGGAGCCCTCACTCAGGAGAGTGCAAACTAAGAGGCGTGCACACTCAGGGGAGTGCACACCTTGGGGAGCAAACACTCAGGGGAGATCAGACTCTGGGGAGTGCACACTCAGGAGTGTCTACACACAGGCGAGTGCACACTCAGGGGTGTGTGCACTCAGGGGAGTGCTCACTCAGGGGAGTGCACACTCAGGGGAGTGTACACTCAGGGGAGTGTACATTCAGTGGTGTGCATACTCAGGGGAATTCTCACTCAGGCGAGTTCACACTCAGGTAAGCATGCACTCAGGGGAGTGCACAATCAGGGGAATCCTCACTCAGGTGAGTTCTCACTCAGTAGTCCTCACTCAGGCGAGTGCACACTCAAGGGAGAGCACACACAGGGGAGTGTACACTAAGGGGAGTGCTCATTCAGTGGAGTGCACACTCAGGGGAGTCCTCACTCAGGCGAGCTCACACTCAGGGGAGTGTGCACTCAGGGGAGTCCACACTCAGGTGAGCATGCACTCAGGGGAGTGCACACTTAGGGGCGTCCTCACTCAGGTGCTTTCACACTCAGTAGTCCTCACTCAGGCAAGTGCACACTCAGGGGAGTGCACACACAGGGGAGCGCTCACTCAGGGGAGTTTTCAGTAAAGTGAGCGCACACTCAGGGGAGTGCACACTCAGGGGAGCGCTCACTCAGGGGAGTTTTCAGTAAAGTGAGCGCACACTCAGGGGAGTGCACACTCAGGGGAGAGAACACTCATGGGTGTGCACACTCAGGGGTGTCATCACTCAGGCTAGTGCACACTCAGGGGAGTGCACACTCAGGTGAGCATTCACTCAGGGGAGTGCACACTCAGGGAAGTCCTCACTCAGGCGAGTTCTCACTCAGTAGTTCTCACTCAGGTGAGTGCACTCTCAGGGGAGAGCACACTCAGGGGAGTGTACACTCAGGGGAGTGCTCATTCAGTGGAGTCCTCACTCAGGGGAGCGCATACTCAGGGGAGTGCACACTCAGGGGATTCCTCACTCAGGAGAGTGCAAACTCAGAGGAGTGCACATCAGGGGAGCGTTCACTCAGGGGAGTGCACACCCGTGCGAGAGAACAGTGAGGGGTGTGCACACTCAGGGGAGTGGACACTCAGGGGTCTCTTCACCCAGGCGAGTCCACACTCAGGGGAGTGTGCACTCAGGGGAGGGCTCACTTAACGGAGTGCACACTCAGGGGAGCGCACACTCAGGGGAGTGCACACCCGGGGGAGGGAACACTCAGGGGAGTGTACACTCAGGGGAGTGCAAACTCAGGGGTGACTTCACCCAGGAGAGTGCACACTCGGGGGAGCGCACACTCAAGGGAGTGCATATCCTGAAGAGTGAACACTCAGGGGAGTGCTCACTCAGGGGAATGCACACTCAGGTGTGTCTACACCCAGGCAAGTGCACACTCAGGGGAGTGTGCAGATAGGGGAGTCCCCACTCAGGCGACTTCACACTCAGTAGTCCTCACTCAGGCGAGTGCACACTCAGGGGAGTGCACACTCAGGGGAGACCTCACTCAGGGGAGCGCACAGCCAAGGGAGGGCACACTCAGGGGAGTGCACACTAACGGGAGTGCACACCCTGGGGAGGGAACACTCAGGGGAGTGCACACTCAGGGGAGCACACACTCAGTGGAGCGCACACCCTGGGGAGGGAACACTCAGGGGAGTGTACACTCAGGGGAGAGCAAACTCAGGGGTGCCTTCACCCAGGAGAGTGCACACTCGGGGGAGTGCACACTCAGGGGAGAGCACACTCAGGGGAGTGTACACTCCGAGGAGGGCACATTCAGTGGAGTGCACACTCAGGGGAGTCTTCACTCAGGTGAGTTCACACTCATTGGAGTGCACTCTCAGGGGTGTCCTCACGCAGGCGAGTGCTCACTCAGGGGAGTGCACACTCAGGGTAGTCCTCACTCAGGCGAGTTCTCACTCAGTAGTCCTCACTCAGGTGAGTGTACACTCAGGGGAGAGCACACTCAGGGGAGTACACACTCAGGTGAGCATGCACTCAGGGGAGTGCACACTCAGGCGAGTGCACACTCAGGCGAGTCCTCACTCAGGCGTGTGCACACTCAAGGGAGTGCACACTCAGGGGTGTCCTCACTCAGGCGAGTGCTCACTCTCGTGAGTGTGCACTCAGGTGAGTGCACACTTAGGGGCGTCTTCACTCAGGCGACTTCACACTCAGTAGTCCGCACTCAAGCGAGTGCACACTCAGGGGAGTGCACACTCAGGGGGCGCTCACACAGGGGAGTTTTTATTAAAGTGAGCGCATACTCAGGGGAGTGCACACTCAGGGGAGAGCACACTCAGGGGAGTCTACACCTATGCGAATGCACACAAAGGGGAGTGCGCACTCAGGGGAGAGCATACTCAGAGGAGTGTACACCCCAGGGAGTGCACATACAGTGGAGTGCACACTCAGGGGAGTCCTCACTCAGGCGAGTTCACACTTAGGGGAGTGCACAGTCAGGGGTGTCCTCACTCAGGCGAGTGCACACTCAGGGGAGTGCGCACTCAGGGGAGTGCACACTCAGGTGAGCATGCACTTAGGGGAGTGCACACTCAGGTGAGCATGCACTTAGGGGAGTGCACACTCAGGGGAATCCTCACTCAGGCGAGTTCTTACTCAGTAGTCCTCACTCAGGCGAGTGCACAGTCAGGGAAGAGCACACTCAGGGGAGCGCTCAATCAGGGAAGTTTTTAGTAAAGTGAGCGCACACTCAGGGGAGTGCACACTCAGGGTTGAGCACACTCAGGGGAGTGTACACTCAGGGGTTTCTACACCCAGGCGAGTGCACACTCAGGGTAGTGCGCACTCGGGAGAGCACACTCAAGGGAGTGTACACTCCGGGGAGTTCATATTCAGTGGAGTGCACACTCAGGGGAGTCCTCACACAGGCGAGTTCACACTCAGGGTAATGCACACTCAGGGGAGTTCACACTCAGGCGAGTGCACACTCAGGGGAGTGCACACTCAGGTGAGCATGCACTCAGGGGAGTGCACACTCAGGGTAGTCCTCACTCAGGCGAGTTCTCACTTAGTAGTCCTCACTCAGGCGAGTGCACACTAAGGGAAGAGCACACTCAGGGGAGTGTACACTCAGGGGAGTGCACACTCAGGTGAGCATGCACTCAGGGGACTGCACACTCAGGGGATTCCTCACTCATGCGAGTGCACACTAAGGGGAGTGCACACTCAGGGGAGCGCACACTCAGGGGAGTGCATACTCAGGGGAGTGCTCACACAGGGGAGTTTACAGTAAAGTCAGCGCACACTCAGGGGTGTGCACACCCAGGGGATCCCTCACACAGGTGTGTGCACACTCAGGAGAGTGCTCACTCATGGGATTGCACACTCAGGATAGAGTCCACTCAGTGGAGTCCTCACTCAGGGGAGTGCACACTCAGGGGAGCGCACACTCAGGGGAGCGCACACTCAGGGGAGGGCACACTCAGGGGAGTCCTCACTCAGGAGAGTGCAAACTAAGAGGCATGCACACTCAGGGGATCGCTCACTCAGGGGAGTGCACTCCTAGGGGAGCGAACACTCAGGGGAGATCACACTCAGGGGAGTGCACACTCAGCGCTGTCTACACCCAGGTGAGTGCACAATCAGGGGTGTGTGCACTCAGGGGAGTGCTCACTCAGGGGAGTGCACACACAGGGGAGAGCGCACTCAGGGGAGTGTACCCTCAGGGGAGTGCACATTTAGTGGTGTGCATACTCAGGGGAGTTCTCACTCAGGCGAGTTCACACACAGGTAAGCATGCACTCAGGGGAGTGCACAATCAGGGGAATCCTCACTCAGGCTAGTTCTCACTCAGTAGTCCTCACTCAGGCGAGTGCACACTCAGGGCAGAGCACACTCAGGGGAGTGTACACTCAGGGGAGTGCTCATTCAGTGGAGTGCACACTCAGGGGAGTCCTCACTCAGGTGAGCTCACACTCAGGGGAGTGTGCACGCAGGGGAGTCCACACTCAGGTGAGCATGCACTCAGGGGAGTGCACACGTAGGGGCGTCCTCACTCAGGCGCCTTCACACTCAGTAGTCCTCACTCAGGCATGTGCACACTCAGGGGAGTGCACACACAGGGGAGCGCTCTCTCAGGGAAGTGCACCCTCAGGGGAGCACACACTCAGGGGAGTGCACACTCAGGGGAGTGCTCACTCAGGGGAGTTTTCAGTAAAGTGAGCGCACACTCAGGGGAGTGCACACTCAGGGGAGAGAACACTCATGGGAGTGCACACCCAGGGGTGTCTTCACTCAGGCGAGTGCACACTCAGGGGAGTGCACACTCAGGAGAGCATTCACTCAGGGGAGTGCACACTCAGGGAAGTCCTCACTCAGGCGAGTTCTCACTCAGTAGTCCTCACTCAGGTGAGTGCACTCTCAGGGGAGAGCACACTCAAGGGAGTGTACACTCAGGGGAGTGCTCATTCAGTGGAGTCCTCACTCAGGGGAGCGCATACTCAGGGGAGTGCACACTCAGGGGATTCCGCACTCAGGAGAGTGCAAACTCAGAGGAGTGCACACTCAGAGGAGCGTTCACTTAGGGGAGTGCACACCCGTGGGAGAGAACAGCCAGGGGTGTGCACACTCAGGGGAGTGGACACTCAGGGGTCTCTTCACCCAGGTGAGTCCACACTCAGGGGTGTGTGCACTTAGGGGAGCGCTCACTTAACGGAGTGCACACTCAGGGGTGCGCACACTCAGGGGAGTGCACAACCTGGGGAGGGAACACTCAGGGGAGTGTACACCCAGGGGAGCGCAAACTCAGGGGTGTCTTCACCCAGGAGAGTGCACACTCGGGGGATCGCACCCTCAAGGGACTGCACATCCTGAAGAGTGAACACTCAGGGGAGTGCTCACTCAGGGGAATGCACACTCAGGTGTGTCTACACCCAGGCGAGTGCACACTCAGGGAGTGCGCAATCAGGGGAGTCCTCTCTCAGGCGACTTCACACTCAGTAGTCCTCACTCAGGCGAGTGCACACTCAGGGGAGTACACACTCAGGGGAGTCCTCAGTCACGGGAGCGCACACCCAAGGGAGGGCACACTCAGGGGAGTGCACACTAACGGGAGTGCACACCCTGGGGAGGGAACACTCAGGGGAGTGCACACTAAGGGGAGCACACACTCAGGGGAGCACACACCCTGGGGAGGGAACACTCAGGGGAGTGTACACTCTGGGGAGAGCAAACCCAGGGGTGCCTTCACCCAGGAGAGTGCACACACCGGGGAGTGCGCACTCAGGGGAGAGCACACTCAGGGGAGTGTTCACTCCAGGGAGGGCACATTCAGTGGAGTGCACACTCAGGGGAGTCTTCACTCAGGCGAGTTCACACTCATTGGAGTGCACACTCAGGGGTGTCCTCACTCAGGCGAGTGTTCACTCAGGGGAGTGCGCACTCAGGGGAGTGCACACTCTGGTGAGCATGCACTCAGGGGAGTGCACACTCAGGGGAGTCCTCACTGAGGCGAGTTCTCACTCAGTAGTCCTCACTCAGGCGAGTGTACACTCATGGGAGAGCACACTCAGGGGAGTGCACACTCAGGTGAGCATGCACTCAGGGGAGTGCACACTCAGGCGAGTGCACACTCAGGCGAGTCCTCACTCATGCGAGTTCACACTCAGGGGAGTGCACACCCAGGGGTGTCCTCACTCAGGCGAGTGCACACTTAGTGGCGTCTTCACTCAGGCGACTTCACAATCAGTAGTCCACACTCAAGCGAGTGCACACTCAGGGGAGTGCACACTCAGGGGAGCGCTCACCCAGGGGAGTTTTTAGTAAAGTGAGCGCACACTCAGGGGAGAGCACACTCAGGGGAGTCTACACCCATGCGAGTGCACACTCAGGGGTGTCCTCACTCAGGCGAGTGCACACTCAGGGGAGTGCACACTCAGGGAAGTGCACACTCAGGTGAGCATGCACTTAGGGGAGTGCACACTCAAGTGAGCATGCACTTAGGGGAGTGCACACTCAGGTGAGTCCTCACTCAGGCGAGTTCTCACTCAGTAGTCCTCACTCAGGCGAGTGCACACTCAGGGAAGAGCACACTCATTGGAGTACACACTCAGGGGAGCGCTCACTCAGGGGAGTTTTTAGTAAAGTGAGCGCACAATCAGGGGAGTGCGCACTCAGGGGAGAGCACAATCAGGGGAGTGTACACTCAGGGGTGTCTACACCCAGGCGAGTGCACACTCAGGGGAGTGCGCACACAGGGGAGAGCACACTCAGGGGAGTGTACACTCCGGGGAGTGCATATTCAGTGGAGTGCACACTCAGGGGAGTCCTCACACAGGCGAGTTCACACTCAGGGTAATGCACACACAGGGGAGTTCACACTCAGGCGAGTGCACACTCAGGGGAGTGTGCACTCAGGGGAGTGCACCCTCAGGTGAGCATGCACTCAGGTGAGTGCACACTCAGGGGAGTCCTCACTCAGGCGAGTTCTCACTTAGTCCTCACTCAGGCGAGTGCACACCAAGGGAAGAGCACACTCAGGGGAGTGTACACTCAAGGGAGTGCACACTCATGGGAGTGTACACTCAGGGGAGTGCACACTCAGGGGAGCATGCACTCAGGGGCCTGCACACTCAGGGGATTCCTCACTCATGCGAGTGCACACTAAGGGGAGTGCGCACTCAGGGGAGCGCACACTCAGGGGAGTGCATACTCAGGGGAGCGCTCACTCAGGGGAGTTTACAGTAAAGTCAGCGCACACTCAGGGGAGTGCACACCCAGGGGATTCCTCACAGAGGTGTGTGCACACTCAGGAGAGTGCTCACTCATGGGAGTGCACACTCAGGATAGTGTGCACTCAGTGGAGTCCTCACTCCGGGGAGTGCACACTCAGGAGAGTGCACACTCAGGGGAGCGCACAATCAAGGGAGCGCACACTCAGGGGAGGGCACACTCAGGGGTGTCCTCACTCAGGAGAGTGCAAACTAAGAGGCGTGCACACTCAGGGGATGGCTCCCTCAGTGGAGTGCACACCTAGGGGAGAGAACACCAGGGGAGATCACACTCAGGGAAGTGCACACTCAGGGGTGTCTACACCCAGGCGAGTGCACACACAGGGGTGTGTGCACTCAGGGGACTGCTCTCTCAGGGGAGTGCACACTCAGGGGAGAGCACACTCAGGGGAGTGTACACTCAGGGGAGTGCACATTCAGTGGTGTGCACACTCAGGGGAGTTCTCACCCAGGCGATTTCACACTCAGGGGAGTGCACACTCAGGGGTGTCCTCACTCAGGTGCGTGCACACTCAGGGGAGTGCGCACTCAGGGGAGTGCACACTCAGGTAAGCATGCACTCAGGGGAGTGCACAATCAGGGGAATCCTCACTCAGGCGAGTTCTCACTCAGTAGTCCTCACTCAGGCGAGTGCACACTCAGGGGAGAGCTCACACAGGGGAGTGTACACTCAGGGGAGTGCTCATTCAGTGGAGTGCACAGTCAGGGGATTCCTCACTCAGGCGAGTTCACACTCAGGGGAGCATGCACTCAGGGGAGTCCACACTCAGGTGAGCATGCACTCAGGGGAGTGCACACTTAGAGGCGTCCTCACTCAGGCGCCTTCACACTCAGTAGTCATCACTCAGGCGAGTGCACACACAGGGGAGCGCTCACTCAGGGAAGTGCACCCTCAGGGGAGCACACACTCAGGGGAGTGCACACTCAGGGGAGCGCTCACTCAGGGGAGATTTCAGTAAAGTGAGCGCACACTCAGGGGAGTGCGCACTCAGGGGAGAGCACACTCATTGGAGTGCACACTCAGGGGTGTCCTCACTCAGGCGAGTGCACACTCAGGGGAGTGCACACTCAGGTGAACATTCACTCAGGGGAGTGCACACTCAGGGGAGTCCTCCCTCAGGCGGGTTCTCACTCAGTAGTCCTCACTCAGGCGAGTGCACTCTCAGGGGAGAGCACACTCGGGAGTGTACACTCAGGGGAGTCCTGATTCAGTGGAGTCCTCAATCAGGGTAGTGTGCACTCAAGGGAGTGCACACTCAGGGGAGTGCATACTCAGGGGAGGGAACACTCAGGGGATTCCTCACTCAGGAGAATGCAAACTCAGAGGAGTACACACTCAGGGGAGCGTTCACTCAGGGGAGTGCACACACGTTGGAGAGAACAGTCAGGGGTGTGCACACTCAGAGGAGTGGACACACAGGGGTCTCTTCACCCAGGCGAGTCCACACTAGGGGAGTGTGCACTCAGGGGAGCGCTCACTCAACGGAGTGCACACTCAGGGGAGCGCACACTCAGGGGAGTGCACACCCTGGGGAGGGAACACACAGGGGAGTGTACACTCAGGTGAGCGCAAACTCAGGGGTGACTTCACCCAGGAGAGTGCACACTCGGGGGAGTGCACACTCAGGGGAGAGCACACTCAAGGGAGTGCACATTCCGTAGAGTGAACACTAAGGGGAGTGCTCACTCAGGGGAATTCACACTCAGGGGTGTCTACACCCAGGTGAGTGCACACTCAGGTGAGTGCGCACTCAGGGGAGTCCTCACTCAGGTGACTTCACACTCAGTAGTCCACACTCAGGCGAGTGCACACTCAGGGCAGTGCACACTCAGGGGAGTCCTCACTCAGGGGAGCGCACACTCAGGGGAGGACACACTCAGGGGAGTGCACACCAACGGGAGTGCACACCCTGGGGAGTGCACACTCAGGGGAGCGCACACTCAGGGGAGCGCACACTCAGGGGAGCGCACACCCTGGGGAGGGAACACTCAGGGGAGTGTACACACAGGGGAGAGCAAACTCAGGGGTGCCTTCACCCTGGAGAGTGCACACTCGGGGGAGTGCACACTCAGGGGATCGCACACACAGGGGAGTTCACATCCTGAAGGGTGAACACTCAGGGGAGTGCTCACTCAGGGGAATGCACACTCAGGGGTGTCTACTCCCAGGCGAGTGCACACTCAGGGGAGTGCGCACTCAGGGGAGAGCACACTCAGGGGAGTGTACACTCCGGGGTGGGCACATTCAGTGGAGTGCACACTCAGGGGAGTTCTCACTCAGGCGAGTTCACACTCATTGGAGTGCACACTCAAGGGTGTCCTCACTCAGGCGTGTGCTCACTCAGTGGAGTGCGCACTAAGGGGAGTGCACCTTCTGGTGAGCCCGCACTCATGGGAGGGCACACTCAGGGTAGTCCTCACTCAGTAGTCCTCACTCAGGCGAGTGTACACTCAGGGGGGAGCACACTCAGGGGAATTCACACTCAGGTGAGCATGCATTCAGGGGAGTGCACACTCAGGCGAGTGCACACTCAGGCGAGTCCTCACTCATGCGAGTTCACACTCAGGGGAGTGCACACTCAGGGGCGCTCACTCAGGCGAGTGCACCCTCACTTGAGTGTGCACTCAATTGAGTGCACACTTAGGGGCATCTTCACTCAGGCTCCTTCACACTCAGTAGTCCGCACTGAAGCGAGTGCACACTCAGGGGAGTGTACACTCAGGGGAGCGCTCACTCAGGGGAGTTTTTAGTAAAGTGAGTGCACACTCAGGGGGGTGCACACTCAGGGGAGAGCACACTCAGGGGAGTGTACACTCAGGGGTGTCTACACCCATGCGAGTGCACACAAAGGGGAGTGCGCACTCAGGGGAGTGCACACTCAGGGGAGTGTACACTCCGGGGAGTGCACATTCAGTGGAGTGCACACTCAGGGGAGTCCTCACCCAGGCGAGTTCACACTCAGGCGAGTGCTCACTCAGGAGCATGCGCACTCAGGGGAGTGCACACTCTGGTGAGTTCTCACTCACTAGTCCTCACTCAGGCGAGTGTACTCTCAGGGGAGAGCACACTCAGGGGAATGCACACTCAGGGGTGTCCTCACCCAGGCGAGTGCACACTCACGTGAGCGTGCACTCAGGTGAGTGCACACTTAGGGGCGTCTTCACTCAGACGACTTCACACTCAGTAGTCCTCACTCAGGCGAGTGAACACTCAGGGGAGTGCACACACAGGGGAGTGCACACTCATGGGAGCGCTCACTCTGGGGAGTTTTTAGTAAAGTGAGCGCACACTCAGGGGAGTGCACACTCAAGGGAGAGCACACTCAGGGGAGTGTACACTCCGGGGAGTGCACATTCAGTGGAGTGCACACTCAGGGGTGTCCTCACTCAGGCGAGTGCTCACTCAGGGGTGTTCGCACTCAGGGGAGTGCACACTCTTCTAAGCATGCACTCAGGGGATTGCACACCCAGGGGAGTCCGCACTCTGTCGAGTTCTCACTCAGGGGAGTGCACACTCAGGGGTGTCCTCACTCAGGTGAGTGCACACTCACGTGAGCGTGCACTCAGGTGAGTGCACACTTAGGGGCGTCTTCACTCAGACGAATTCACACTCAGTAGTCCTCACTCAAGCGAGTGCACACTCGGGAGTGCACACTCAGGGGAGTGCACACTCAAGGGAGCGCTCACTCTGGGGAGTTTTCAGTAAAGTGTGCGCACACTCAGGAGAGTGCTCACTGAGGGGAATGCACACTCAGGGGTGTCTACACCTAGGCGAGTGCACACTCAGGGGAGTGCGCACTCAGGGGAGAGCACACTCAGGGGAGTGTACACTCCGGGGAGGGCACATTCAGGGGAGTGCACATTCAGGGGAGTCCTCACTCAGGCGAGTTCACACTCATTTGAGTGCACACTCAGGGGTGTCCTCACTCTGGCGGGTGCTCACTCAGGGGAGTGCGCACTCAGGGGAGTGCACACTCAGGGGAGCGTGCACTCAGGGGAGCATGCACTCAGGGGAGTGCACACTCATGGGAGTCCTCACTCTGGCGAGTTCTCACTCAGGGGATTGCGCACTCAGGGGAGTGCACACTCTGGTGAGCATGCACTCAGGGGAGTGCACACTCAGGGGTGTCCTCATTCAGGCGAGTGCTCACTCAGGGGAGTGCGCACTAAGGGGAGTGCCCACTCTGGTGAGCAGGCACTCAGGGGAGTGCACACTCAGGGGAGTCCTCACTCTGGCGAGTTCTCACTCAGTAGTCCTCACTCAGGCGAGTGTACACTCAGGGGAGAGCACACTCAGGGGAGTGCACACTCAGGTGAGCATGCACTCAGGGGAGAGCACACTCAGGCGAGTCCTCACTCATCGAGTTCACACTCAGGGGAGTGCACACTTAGGGGCGTCTTCACTCAGACGACTTCACACTCAGTAGTCCTCACCCAGGCGAGTGCACACTCAGGAGAGTGCACACTCAGGGGAGTGCACACTCAGGGGAGCGCTCACTCTGGGGAGTTTTTAGTATAGTGAACGCACACTCAGGGGAGTGCACACTCAGGGGAGCGCTCACTCTGTGGTGTTTTTAGAAAACTGAGCGCACACTCAGGGGAGTGCACACCCAGGGGAGAGCACACTCAGGGTAGTGTACACTCAGGGGTGTCTACACACAGGCGAGTGCACACTCAGGGGAGTGCACAGTCAGGGGAGAGCACACTCAGGGGAGTGTACACCCCAGGGAGTGCACATTCAGTGGAGTGCACACTCAGGGGTGTCCTCACTCAGGCGAGTGCACACTCAGGGGAGTGCGCACTCAGGGGAGTGCACACTCAAGTGAGCATGCACTCAGGGGAGTGCACACTCAGGCGAGTGCACACTCAGGTGAGTAATCACTCCTGCGAGTTCACACTCAGGGGAGTGCTCACTCAGGGGTGTCCTCACTCAGTTGAGTGCACACTTAGGGGCGTCCTCACTCAGGTGACTTCACACTCAGTAGTCCCAGTGAAGCGAGTGCACACTCAGGGGAGTGCACACTCAGGGGAGCGCTCACTCAGGGGAGTTTTTAGTAAAGTGAGCGCACACTCAGGTGAGTGCTCACTCAGGGGAGAGCACACTCAGGGCAGTGTACACTCAGGGGTGTCTACACCCATGCGAGTGCACACAAAGGGGAGTGCTCACTCAGGGGAGAGCACTCTCAGGGGAGTGTACACTCTGGGGAGCGCACATTCAGTGGAGTGCACACTCATGGGAGTCCTCACTCAGGCGAGTTCACACTCAGGGGAGTGCACACTCAGGGGTGTCCTCACTCAGGCGAGTTCTCACTCAGTAGTCCTCACTCAGGCGAGTGCACACTCAGGGAAGAGCACACTCAGGGGAGTGCACGCTCAGGGGAGCTCTCACTCAGGGGAGTTTTTAGTAAAGTGAGTGCACACTCAGGGGAGAGCACACTCAGGCGAGTTCTCACTCAGTAGTCCTCACTCAGGCGAGTGCACACTAAGGGAAGAGCACACTCATGGGGGTGCACACTCAGGGGAGAGCACACTCAGGGGAGTGTACACTCAGGGGTGTCTACACCCAGGCGAGTGCACACTCAGGGGAGTGCGCACTCAGGGGAGAGCACACTCAGGGGAGTGCACACTCAGGGGTGTGTACACCCAGGTGAGTGCACACTCAGGGGTGTGTGCACTCAGGGGAGTGCTCACTCAGGGGAGTGCACACACACAGGAGAGCACACTCAGGGGTGTGTACACTCTGGGGAGTGCACATTCAGTGGAGTGCACACTCAGGGTAGAACTCACTCTGGCGAGTTCACACTCAGTGGAGTGCACACTCAGGGGTGTCCTCACTCAGGCATGTGCACACTCAGGGAAGTGCGCTTTCAGGGGAGTGCACACTCAGGTGAGCATGCACTCAGGGGAGTGCGCACTCAGGGTAGTCCTCACTCAGGCGAGTTCACACTCAGGGGAGTGCACACTCAGGGGAGTGCTCACTCAGGGGAGTTTTCAGTAAAGTGAGCGCACACTCATTGGAATGCATACTCAGAGGAGACTTCACACAGGCGAGTGCACACTCAGGAGAGCGCTCACTCATTGGAGTGCTCACTCAGGGGAGAGCACACTCAGGGGAGTGTACACTCAGGGGAGTGCACATTCAGTGCAGTGCACACTCAGGGGTGTCCTCACTCAGGCGAGTTCACACTCTGGGGAGTGCACACTCAGCGGTGTCCTCACTCTGACGAGTGCACAAGCAGGGGAGTGCGCACTCAGGGGAGCGCACAGTCAGGTGAGCATGCACTCAGCGGAGTGCAAACTCAGAGGAGTCCTCACTCAGGCGAGTTCTCACTCAGTAGTCCTCACTCAGGCGAGTGTACACTCAGGGGAGAGCACACTCATGGGAGTGTACACTTAGGGGAGTGCTCATTCAGGGGAGTGCACTCTCATGGGTGTCCTTACTCAGGCGAGTGCACACTCAGGGGAGTGTGCACTCAGGGGAGGTCATATTCAGGTGAGCGTGCACTCAGGGGAGTGCACACTTAGAGGCATCCTCACTCAGGCGACTTCACACTCAGTAGTCCTCACTCAGGCGAGTGCACACCCAGGGGAGTGCACACACAGGGGAGTGCTCACTCAGGGAAGTGCACACTCAGGGGAGCGCACACTCCGTTGAGTGCACACGCAGGAGAGCGCTTACTCATACGAGTGCAAACACAGGATAGTGTGCACTCAGTGGAGTCCTCACTCAGGGGAGTGCACACTCAGGGGATTGCACACACAGGAGAGCGCACACTCAGGGGAGGGCACACTAGGGTTGCCTTCACCCAGGCAATTGCACACTCAGGGGAGTGTGCATTAAGGGGAGGGCACACTCAGGGGAGTGCACACCCTGAAGAGTGAACACTCAGGGGAGTGCACACTCAGGGGAGCCTCACTCAGGGAAGTCCTCACTCGTTAGAGTGCGAACTCAGAAGAGTGAGCACTCAGTGCAGGGCTCACTCAAAGGAGTCCTCACTCAAACGAGTGCCCCCTCAGGAGACCGCTCACTCACGGGAGTTCACACTCAGGGGAGAGCACACTCAGGGGAGTGTACACACAGGGGTGTCCTCACTCAGGCGAGTGCACAATCAGGGGAGTGCACACTCAGGGGAGCGCTCACTCAGGGAAGTGCACACTCAGGGGAGCGCACACTCAGGGGAGCGCACACTCAGGGGAGTGCACACTCAGGGGTGTCCTCACTCAGGCGAGTGCACAATCAGGGGAGTGCACACTCAGGGGAGCGCTCACTCAGGGAAGTGCACACTCAGGGGAGCGCACACTCAGGGGAGCGCACACTCAGGGGAGTGCACACTCAGGGGTGTCCTCACTCAGGCGAGTGCACACTGAGGGGAGTGCGCACTCAGGGGAGCGCTCACTCAGGGAAGTGCACCCTCAGGGGAGCGCACACTCAGGGGAATGCACACTCAGGGATGCGCTCATTCAGGGGAGTTTTCAGTAAAGTGAGCGCACACTCAGGGCAGTGCACACTCAGGGGAGAGCACACTCAGGGGAGTGCACACTCAGGTGAGCATTCACTCAGGGGAGTGCACACTCAGGGGAGTCCTCACTCACGCGAGTTCTCACTCAGTAGTCCTCACTCAGGCGAGGGCACTCTCAGGGGAGAGCACACTCAGGGGAGTGCTCATTCAGTGGAGTCCTCACTCAGGTGAGTGCGCACTCAAGGGAGTGCACACTCAGGGGAGCGCATACTCAGGGGTGGGCATACTCAGGGAATTCCTCACTCAGGAGAGTGCAAACTCAGAGGAGTGCACACTCAGGGAAGCGTTCACTCAGGGGAGTGCACACCCTGGGGAGAGAACAGTCAGGGGTGTGCACACTCAGGGGAGTGGACACTCAGGGGTCTCTTCACCCAGGCGAGTCCACACTCAGGGGAGTGTGAACTCAGGGGAGCGCTCACTCAATGGAGTGCACACTCAGGGGAGTGCACACTCACGGGAGTGCACACACTGGGGAGGGAACACTCAGGGGAGTGTACACTCAGGGGAGTGCAAACTAAGGGGTGCCTTCACCCAGGAGAGTGCACACTCGGGGGAGTGCGCACTCAGGGGAGCGCACACTCAGGGCAGTGCACATCCTGAAGAGTGAACACCCAGGGGAGTGCTCACTCAGGGGAATGCACACTCAGGGGTGTCTACACCCAAGCGAGTGCACACTCAGGGGACTCCGCACTCATGGGAGTCCTCACTCAGGCAACTTCACACTCTGTAGTCCTCACTCAGGCGAGTGCGCACTCAGGAGAGTGCACACTCAGGGGAGTCCTCACTCAGGGGAGCGCACACTCAGGGGAGGGCACACTCAGGAGAGTCCTCACTCAGGAGAGTGCAAACTAAGAGGCGTGCACACTCAGGGGATCGCTCACTCATGGGAGTGCACACCTTGGGGAGCGAACACTCAGGGGAGATCACACTCAGGGGAGTGCACACTCAGGGGTGTCTACACCAAGGTGAGTGCACACTCAGGGGTGTGTGCACTCAGGGGAGTGCTCACTCAGGGGAGTGCACACGCAGGGGAGAGCACACTCAGAGGAGTGTACACTCAGGGGAGTGCACAGTCAGTGCTGTGCACACTCAGGGAAGTTCTCACTCAGGCGTGTTCACACTCAGCGGAGAGCACACTCAGGGCTGTCCTCAATCAGGCGCGTGCGCACTCAGGGGAGTGAGCACTCAGGGGAGTGCACACTCAGGTAAGCATGCACTCAGGGGAGTGCACACTCAGGGGAATCCTCACTCAGGCGAGTTCTCACTCAGTAGTCCTCTATCAGGCGAGTGCACACTCAGGGGAGAGCACTATCAGGGGAGTGTACACTCCGGGGAGTGCTCATTCAGTGGAGTGCACAATCAGGGGAGTCCTCACTCAGGCGAGTTCACACTCAGGAGAGTGCACAATCAGGGGTGTCCTCACTCAGGCGAGAATTCACTCAGGGGAGTGCACATTCAGGGGAGACGTCACTCAGGCGAGTTCTCACTCAGTAGTCCTCACTCAGGCGAGTGCACACTCATGGGAGAGCACACTCAGGGGAGTGTACACTCAGGGGAGTGCTCATTCAGTGGAGTCCTCACTCAGGGGAGTGCGCACTCAAGGGAGTGCACGGTCAGGGGAGAGCATACTCAGGGGAGGGCACACCAGGGGATTCCTCACTCAGGAGAGTGCAAACTCAGAGGGTGCACACTCAGGGGAACTTTCACTCAGGGGAGTGCACACCCTGGTGAGAGGACAGTCAGTGGTGTGCACACTCAGGGGAGTGCACACTCAGGGTTCTCTTCACCCAGGGGAGTCCACATTCAGGGGAGTGTGCACTCAGGGGCGTTCTCACACAGCGGAGTGCACACTCAGAGGAGCGCACACTCAGGGGAGTGCACACCCTGGGGAGGGAACACTCAGGGGAGTGTACACTCAGGGGAGAGCAAACTCAGGGGTGCCTTCACACAGGAGAGTGCACACTCGGGGGAGTGCGCACTCAGGGGAGTGCACAGTCAGGGGAGTGCACATCCTGAACAGTGAACACTCAGGGGAGTGCTCACTCAGGGGAATGCACACTCAGGGGTGTCTACACCAAGGCGAGTGCACACTCAGGGGAGTGCGCACTCAGGGGAGAGCACACACAGGGGAGTGTACACTCCGGGGAGGGCACATTCAGTGGAGTGCACACTCAGGGGAGTCCTCACTCAGGCGAGAGCACACTCAGGGGAGTTTACACTCAGGGGAGTGCACAGTCAGTGGTGTGCACACTCAGGGTAGTTCTCAATCAGGCGAGTTCACACTCAGGGGAGAGCACACTCAGGGCTGTCCTCACTCAGGCGCGTGCACACTCAGGGGAGTGTGCACTCAGGGGAGTGCACACTCAGGTAAGCATGCACTCAGGGGAGTGCACTCTCAGGGGAATCCTCACTCAGGCGAGTTCTCACTCAGTATTCCTCACTCAGGCGAGTGCACACTCAGGGGAGAGCACACTCAGGGGAGTGTACACTCAGGGGAGTGCTCATTCAGTGGAGTGCACACTCAGGGGAGTCCTCACTCAGGCGAGTTCACACTCAGGAGAGTGCACACTCAGGGGTGTCCTCACTCAGGCGAGAATTCACTCAGGGGAGTGCACATTCAGTGGAGACCTCACTGAGGCGAGTTCTCACTCAGTAGACCTCACTCAGGCGAGTGCACACTCTGGGGAGAGCACACTCAGGGGAGTGTACAGTCAGGGGAGTGCTCATTCAGTGGAGTCCTCACTCAGGGGAGTGCGCACTCAATGGAGTGCACACTCAGGGGAGCGCATACTCAGGGGAGGGCACACTCAGGGGATTCCTCACTCAGGAGAGTGCAAACTCAAAGGAGTGCACACTCAGGGGAGCGTTCACTCAGGGGAGTGCACACCCTGGGGAGAGGACAGTCAGGGGTGTGCACACTCAGGGGAGTGCACACTCAGGGGTCTCTTCACCCAGGGGAGTCCACACTCAGGGGAGTGTGCACTCAGGGGAGTACTCACACAGCGGAGTGCACACTCAGGGGAGTGCACACTCAGGGGAGTGCACACCCTTGGGAGGGAACACTCAGGGGAGTGTACACTCAGGGGAGAGCAAACTCAGGGGTGCCTTCACACAGGAGAGTGCACACTCGGGGGAGTGCGCACTCAGGGGAGCGCACACTCAGGGGAGTGCACATCCTGAAGAATGAACACTCAGGGGAGTGCTCACTCAGGGGAATGCACACTCAGGGGTGTCTACACCCAGGCGAGTACACACCCAGGGGAGTGCGCACTCAGGAGAGAGCACACTCAGGGGAGTGTACACTCCGGGGAAGGCCCATTCAGTGGAGTGCACACTCAGGGGAGTCCTCACACAGGCGAGTTCAAACTCATTGGAGTGCACACTCATGGGTGTCCTCACTCAGGCGAGTGCTCACTCAGGGGAGTGCGCACTCAGGGGAGTGCACACTCTGGTGAGCATACACTCAGGGGAGTGCACACTCAGGGGAGTCCTCACTCTGGCGAGTTCTCACTCAGTAGTCCTCACTGAGGGGAGTGTACACTCAGGGGAGAGCACATTCATTGGAGTGCACACTCAGGTGAGCATGCACCCAGGGGAGTGCACACTCAGGCGAGTCCTCACTCATGCGAGTTCACACTCAGGGGAGTGCACACTCAGGGGTGTCCTCACTCAGGCGAGTGCACACTCACGTGAGCGTGCACTCATATGAGTGCACACTTAGGGGCGTCTTCACTCAGATGACTTCACACTCAGTATTCCTCACTCAGGCGAGTGCACACTCAGGGGAGTGCACACCCAGAGGAGTGCACACTCAGGGGAGCACTCACCCTGGGGAGTTTTTAGTAAAGTGAGCGCACACTCAGGGGAGTGCACACTCAGGGAAGAGCACACTCAGGGTAGTGTACACCCAGGGGTGTCTACACCCAGGCGAGTGCACACTCAGGGGAGTGCACAGTCAGGGGAGAACACACTCAGGGGAGTGTACACTCCGGGGAGTGCACATTCAGTGGAGTGCACACTCAGGGGAGTCCTCACTCAGGCGAGTTCACACTCAGGGGAGTGCACACTCAGGGGTGTCCTCACTCAGGCGAGTGCACACTCAGGGGAGTGCGCACTCAGGGGAGTGCACACTCATTTGAGCATGTACTCAGGGGAGTGCACACTTAGGGGAGTCCTCACTCAGGCGAGTTCTCACTCAGTAGTCCTCACTCAGGCGAGTGCACACTCAGGGAAGAGCACACTCAGGGGAGTGTACACTCAGGGGAGTGCACACTCAGGTGAGCATGCACTCAGGGGACTGCACACTCAGGGGAGTCCTCACTCATGCGAGTGCACAATAAGGGGAGTGCACACTCAGGGGAGCGCTCACTCAGGGAAGTGCACACTCAGGGGAGCGCACACTCAGGGGAGTGCATACTCAGGGGAGCGCTCTCTCAGGGGAGTTTACAGTAAGGTGAGCGCACACTCAGGGGAGTGCACACTCAGGGGATTCCTCACACAGGCGTGTGCACACTCAGGAGAGTGCTCACTCATGGGAGTGCACACTCAGGATAGTGTGCACTCAGTGGAGTCCTCACTCAGGGGACTGCACACTCAGGGGAGGGCACACTCATGGGAGTCCTCACTCAGGAGAGTGCAAACTAAGAGGCGTGCACACTCAGGGGATCGCTCACTCAGGGGAGTGCACACCTTGGGGAGATCACACTCAGGGGAGTGCACACTCAGGGGTGTCTACACCCAGGCGAGTGCACACTCAGGGGTGTGTGCACTCAGGGGAGTGCTCACTCAGGGGAGTGCACACTCAGGGGAGAGCACACTCAGTGGAGTGTACACTCAGGAGAGTGCGCATCCAGTAGTGTGCACACTCAGGGGAGTTCTCACACAGGCGAGTTCACTCTCAGGGGAGTGCACACTCAGGGTTGTCCTCACTCAAGTGCGTGCACACTCTGGGGAGTGCTCACTCAGGGGAGTGCACACTCAGGTAAGCATGCACTCAGGGGAGTACACAATCAGGGGAATCCTCACTGAGGCGAGTTCTCACTCAGTAGTCCTCACACAGGCGAGTGCACACTCAGGAAAGGGCACACTCAGGGGAGTGTACACTCAGGGGATTGCTCATTCAGTGGAGTGCACACTCAGGGGACTCCTCACCCTGGCGAGTTCACACTCAGGTGAGTGTGCACTCAGGGGAGTCCACACTCAGGTGAGCATGCACTCAGGGGAGTGCACACTTAGGGGCATCCTCACTCAGGCGCCTTCACACTCAGTAGTCCTCACTCAGGCGAGTGCACACCCAGGGGAGTGCACACACAGGGGAGTGCTCACTCAGGGAAGTGCACACTCAGGGGAGCGCACACTCAGTTGAGTGCACACGCAGGAGAGCACTTACTCATAGGAGTGCAAACACAGGATAGTGTGCACTCAGTGGAGTCCTCACTCAGGGGAGTGCACACTCAGGGGAGTGCACACACAGGAGAGCGCACACTCAGGGGAGGGCACACTAGGGTTGCCTTCACCCAGGCAATTGCACACTCAGGGGAGTGTGCATTCAGGGGAGGGCACACTCAGGGGAGTGCACACCCTGAAGAGTGAACACTCAGGGGAGTGCACACACAGGGGAGCCTCACTCAGGGAAGTCCTCACTCGTTAGAGTGCGAACTCAGAAGAGTGCGCACTCAGGGGAGGGCTCACTCAAAGGAGTCCTCACTCAAACGAGTGCCCCCTCAGGAGACCGCTCACTCACGGGAGTTCACACTCAGGGGAGAGCACACTCAGGGGAGTGTACACACAGGGGTGTCCTCACTCAGGCGAGTGCACAATCAGGGAAGTGCACACTCAGGGGAGCGCTCACTCAGGGAAGTGCACACTCAGGGGAGCGCACACTCAGGGGAGCGCACACTCAGGGGAGTGCACACTCAGGGGTGTCCTCACTCAGGCGAGTGCACACTGAGGGGAGTGCGCACTCAGGGGAGCGCTCACTCAGGGAAGTGCACCCTCAGGGGAGCGCACACTCAGGGATGCGCTCATTCAGGGGAGTTTTCAGTAAAGTGAGCGCACACTCAGGGGAGTGCACACTCGGGAGAGCACACTCAGGGGAGTGCACACTCAGGTGAGCATTCACTCAGGGGAGTGCACACTCAGGGGAGTCCTCACTCAGGCGGGTTCTCACTCAGTAGTCCTCACTCAGGCGAGGGCACTCTCAGGGGAGAGCACACTCAGGGGAGTGCTCATTCAGTGGAGTCCTCACTCAGGTGAGTGCACACTCAAGGGAGTGCACACTCAGGGGAGCGCATACTCAGGGGTGGGCATACTCAGGGAATTCCTCACTCAGGAGAGTGCAAACTCAGAGGAGTGCACACTCAGGGAAGCGTTCACTCAGGGGAGTGCACACCCTGGGGAGAGAACAGTCAGGGGTGTGCACACTCAGGGGAGTGGACACTCAGGGGTCTCTTCACCCAGGCGAGTCCACACTCAGGGGAGTGTGAACTCAGGGGAGCGCTCACTCAATGGAGTGCACACTCAGGGGAGTGCACACTCACGGGAGTGCACACACTGGGGAGGGAACACTCAGGGGAGTGTACACTCAGGGGAGTGCAAACTAAGGGGTGCCTTCACCCAGGAGAGTGCACACTCGGGGGAGTGCGCACTCAGGGGAGCGCACACTCAGGGCAGTGCACATCCTGAAGAGTGAACACCCAGGGGAGTGCTCACTCAGGGGAATGCACACTCAGGGGTGTCTACACCCAGGCGAGTGCACACTCAGGGGACTGCGCACTCATGGGAGTCCTCACTCAGGCAACTTCAAACTCCGTAGTCCTCACTCAGGCGAGTGAGCACTCAGGAGAGTGCACACTCAGGGGAGTCCTCACTCAGGGGAGCGAACACTCAGGGGAGGGCACACTCAGGAGAGTCCTCACTCAGGAGAGTGCAAACTAAGAGGCGTGCACACTCAGGGGATCGCTCACTCATGGGAGTGCACACCTTGGGGAGCGAACACTCAGGGGAGATCACACTCAGGGGAGTGCACACTCAGGGGTGTCTACACCAAGGTGAGTGCACACTCAGGGGTGTGTGCACTCAGGGGAGTGCTCACTCAGGGGAGTGCACACGCAGGGGAGAGCACACTCAGGGGAGTGTACACTCAGGGGAGTGCACAGTCAGTGCTGTGCACACTCAGGGAAGTTCTCACTCAGGCGTGTTCACACTCAGCGGAGAGCACACTCAGGGCTGTCCTCAATCAGGCGCGTGCGCACTCAGGGGAGTGAGCACTCAGGGGAGTGCACACTCAGGTAAGCATGCACTCAGGGGAGTGCACACTCAGGGGAATCCTCACTCAGGCGAGTTCTCACTCAGTAGTCCTCTATCAGGCGAGTGCACACTCAGGGGAGAGCACACTCAGGGGAGTGTACACTCCGGGGAGTGCTCATTCAGGGGAGTGCACAATCAGGGGAGTCCTCACTCAGGCGAGTTCACACTCAGGAGAGTGCACAATCAGGGGTGTCCTCACTCAGGCGAGAATTCACTCAGTGGAGTGCACATTCAGGGGAGACGTCACTCAGGCGAGTTCTCACTCAGTAGTCCTCACTCAGGCGAGTGCACACTCATGGGAGAGCACACTCAGGGGAGTGTACACTCAGGGGAGTGCTCATTCAGTGGAGTCCTCACTCAGGGGAGTGCGCACTCAAGGGAGTGCACGGTCAGGGGAGAGCATACTCAGGGGAGGGCACACCAGGGGATTCCTCACTCAGGAGAGTGCAAACTCAGAGAGGTGCACACTCAGGGGAACTTTCACTCAGGGGAGTGCACACCCTGGTGAGAGGACAGTCAGTGGTGTGCACACTCAGGGGAGTGCACACTCAGGGTTCTCTTCACCCAGGGGAGTCCACATTCAGGGGAGTGTGCACTCAGGGGCGTTCTCACACAGCGGAGTGCACACTCAGAGGAGCGCACACTCAGGGGTGTGCACACCCTGGGGAGGGAACACTCAGGGGAGTGTACACTCAGAGGAGAGCACACTCAGGGGAGTGCACGCTCAAGGGAGCTCTCACTCAGGGGAGTTTTTAGTAAAGTGAGTGCACACTCAGGGGAGTGCGCACTCAGGGGAGAGCACACTCAGGCGAGTTCTCACTCAGTAGTCCTCACTCAGGCGAGTGCACACTAAGGGAAGAGCACACTCATGGGGGTGCACACTCAGGGGAGAGCACACTCAGGGGAGTGTACACTCAGGGGTGTCTACACCCAGGCGAGTGCACACTCAGGGGAGTGCGCACACAGGGGAGAGCACACTCAGGGGAGTGCACACTCAGGGGTGTGTACACCCAGGTGAGTGCACACTCAGGGGTGTGTGCACTCAGGGGAGTGCTCACTCAGGGGAGTGCACACACACAGGAGAGCACACTCAGGGTAGCGCTCACTCAGTGAAGTTCACACTCAGGGGAGCGCACACTCAGGGGAGTGCACACCCTGAATTGTGAACACTCAGGGGAGTGCACACTCAGGTGCGTGAACACTCAGGGGTGTCTACACACAGGCGAGTGCACACTCAGATGTGAATACACTCAGGGGAGTGCTCACTCAGGGGAGTGCACACTCAGGGGAGAGCACACTCAGGGGTGTGTACACTCCGGGGAGTGCACATTCAGTGGAGTGCACACTCAGGGTAGAACTCACTCTGGCGAGTTCACACTCAGTGGAGTGCACACTCAGGGGTGTCCTCACTCAGGCATGTGCACACTCAGGGAAGTGCGCATTCAGGGGAGTGCACACTCAGGTGAGCATGCACTCAGGGGAGTGCGCACTCAGGGTAGTCCTCACTCAGGCGAGTTCACACTCAGGGGAGTGCACACTCAGGGGAGTGCTCACTCAGGGGAGTTTTCAGTAAAGTGAGCGCACATTCATTGGAATGCATACTCAGAGGAGACTTCACACAGGCGAGTGCACACTCAGGAGAGCGCTCACTCATTGGAGTGCTCACTCAGGGGAGAGCACACTCAGGGGAGTGTACACTCAGGGGAGTGCACATTCAGTGCAGTGCACACTCAGGGGTGTCCTCACTCAGGCGAGTTCACACTCTGGGGAGTGCACACTCAGCGGTGTCCTCACTCTGACGAGTGCACAAGCAGGGGAGTGCGCACTCAGGGGAGCGCACAGTCAGGTGAGCCTGCACTCAGCGGAGTGCAAACTCAGAGGAGTCCTCACTCAGGCGAGTTCTCACTCAGTAGTCCTCACTCAGGCGAGTGTACACTCAGGGGAGAGCACACTCATGGGAGTGTACACTTAGGGGAGTGCTCATTCAGGGGAGTGCACTCTCATGGGTGTCCTTACTCAGGCGAGTGCACACTCAGGGGAGTGTGCACTCAGGGGAGGTCATATTCAGGTGAGCGTGCACTCAGGGGAGTGCACACTTAGAGGCATCCTCACTCAGGCGACTTCACACTCAGTAGTCCTCACTCAGGCGAGTGCACACCCAGGGGAGTGCACACACAGGGGAGTGCTCACTCAGGGAAGTGCACACTCAGGGGAGCGCACACTCAGTTGAGTGCACATGCAGGAGAGCGCTTACTCATAGGAGTGCAAACACAGGATAGTGTGCACTCAGTGGAGTCCTCACTCAGGGGAGTGCACACTCAGGGGAGTGCACACACAGGAGAGCGCACACTCAGGGGAGGGCACACTAGGGTTGCCTTCACCCAGGCAATTGCACACTCAGGGGAGTGTGCATTCAGGGGAGTGCACACTCAGGGGAGTGCACACCCTGAAGAGAGAACACTCAGGGGAGTGCACACTCAGGGGAGGCTCACTCAGGGAAGTCCTCACTCGTTAGAGTGCGAACTCAGAAGAGTGCGCACTCAGGGGAGGGCTCACTCAAAGGAGTCATCACTCAAGCGAGTGCCCCCTCAGGAGACCACTCACTCACGGGAGTTCACACTCAGGGGAGAGTACACTCAGGGGAGTGTACACACAGGGGTGTCCTCACACATGCGAGTGCACAATCAGGGAAGTGCACACTCAGGGGAGCGCTCACTGAGGGAAGTGCACACTCAGGGGAGCGCACACTCAGGGGAGCACACACTCAGGGAAGTGCACCCTCAGGGGATCGCAACTCAGGGGAGTGCACACTCAGGGAAGCGCTCATTCAGGGGAGTTTTCAGTAAAGTGAGCGCACACTCAGGGGAGTGCACAGTCAGGGGAGAGCACACTCAGGGGAGTGCACACTCAGGGGAGTCCTCACTCAGGCGAGTTCTCACTCAGTAGTCCTCACTCAGGCGTGGGCAATCTCAGGGGAGAGCACACTCAGGGGAGTGTACACTTAGGGGAGTGCTCTTTCAGTGGAGTCCTCACTCAGGTGAGTGCGCACTCAAGGGAGTGCACACTCAGGGGAGCGCACACTCAGGGGAATGCACACTCAGGGATGCGCTCATTCAGGGGAGTTTTCAGTAAAGAGAGCACACACTCAGGGGAGTGCACACTCAGGGGAGCATTCACTCAGGGGAGTGCACACTCAGGGGAGTCCTCACTCAGGCGAGTTCTCACTCAGTAGTCCTCACTCAGGCGAGGGCACTCTCAGGGAAGAGCACACTCAGGGGAGTGCTCATTCAGTGGAGTCCTCACTCAGGTGAGTGCGCACTCAAGGGAGTGCACACTCAGGGGAGCGCATACACAGGGGTGGGCATACTCAGGGAATTCCTCACTCAGGAGAGTGCAAACTCAGAGGAGTGCACACTCAGGGAAGCGTTCACCCAGGGGAGTGCACACCCTGGGGCGAGAACAGTCAGGGGTGTGCACACTCAGGGGAGAGGACACTCAGGTGTCTCTTCACACAGGCGAGTCCACACTCAGGGGAGTGTGCACTCAGGGGAGTGCTCACTCAATGGAGTGCACACTCATGGGAGTGCACACGCACGGGAGTGCACACACTGGGGACGGAACACTCAGGGGAGTGTACACTCAGGGGAGTGCAAACTAAGGGGTGCCTTCACCCAGGAGAGTGCACACTCGGGGGAGTGCGCACTCAGGGGAGCGCACACTCAGGGCAGTGCACATCCTGAAGAGTGAACACCCAGTGGGGTGCTCACTCAGGGGAATGCACACTCAGGGGTGTCTACACCCAGGCGAGTGCACACTCAGGGGACTGCGCACTCATGGGAGTCCTCACTCAGGCAACTTCACACTCAGTAGTCCTCACTCAGGCGAGTGCGCACTCAGGAGAGTGCACACTCAGGGGAGTCCTCACTCAGGGGAGCGCACACACATGGGAGGGCACACTCAGGAGAGTCCTCACTCAGGAGAGTGCAAACTAAGAGGCGTGCACACTCAGGGGATCGCTCACTCAGGGGAGTGCACACCTTGGGGAGATCACACTCAGGGGAGTGCACACTCAGGGGTGTCTACACCGAGGCGAGTGCAAACTCAGGGGTGTGTGCACTCAGGGAGTGCTCACTCAGGGGAGTGCACACTCAGTGGAGAGCACACTCAGGGGAGTGTACACTCAGGAGAGTGCACATCCAGTGGTGTGCACACTCAGGGGAGTTCTCACTCAGGCGAGTTCACTCTCAGGGGAGTGCACACTCAGGGTTGTCCTCACTCAGGTGCGTGCACACTCAGGGGAGTGCACACTCAGGTAAGCATGCACTCAGGGGAGTACACAATCAGGGGAATCCTCACTGAGGCGAGTTCTCACTCAGTAGTCCTCACTCAGGCGAGTGCACACCCAGGGGAGAGCACACTCAGGGGAGTGTACACTCCGGGGAGTGCTCATTCAGTGGAGTGCACAATCAGGGGAGTCCTCACTCAGGCGAGTTCACACTCAGGGGAGTGCACAATCAGGGGTGTCCTCACTCAGGCGAGAATTCACTCAGGGGAGTGCACATTCAGGGGAGACATCACTCAGGCGAGTTCTCACTCAGTAGTCCTCACTCAGGCGAGTGCACACTTATGGGAGAGCACACTCAGGGGAGTGTACACCCAGGGGAGTGCTCATTCAGTGGAGTCCTCACTCAGGGGAGTGCGCACTCAAGGGAGTGCACGCTCAGGGGAGAGCATAATCAGGGGAGGGCACACCAGGGGATTCCTCACTCAGGAGAGTGCAAACTCAGAGGGGTGCACACTCAGGGGAACGTTCACTCAGGGGAGTGCACACCCTGGTGAGAGGACAGTCAGTGGTGTGCACACTCAGGGGAGTGCACACTCAGGGTTCTCTTCACCCAGGGGAGTCCACACTCAGGGGAGTGTGCACTCAGGGGCGTTCTCACACAGCAGAGTGCACACTCAGAGGAGCACACACTCAGGGGAGTGCACACCCTGGGGAGGGAACACTCAGGGGAGTGTACACTCAGGGGAGAGCACACTCAGGGGTGCCTTCACACAGGAGAGTGCACACTCGGGGGAGTGCGCACTCAGGGGAGTGCACAGTCAGGGGAGTGCACATCCTGAACTGTGAACACTCAGGGGAGTGCTCACTCAGGGGAATGCACACTCAGGGGTGTCTACACCAAGGCGAGTGCACACTCAGGGGAGTGCGCACTCAGGGGAGAGCACACACAGGGGAGTGTACACTCCGGGGAGAGCACATTCAGTGGAGTGCACACTCAGGGGAGTCCTCACTCAGGCGAGTTCAAACTCATTGGAGTGCACACTCAGGGGTGTCCTCAGGCGAGTGCTCACTCAGGGGAGTGCGCACTCAGGGGAGTGCACACTCTGGTGAGCATGCACTCAGGGGAGTGCACACTCAGGGGAGTCCTCACTCAGGCGAGTTCTCACTCAGTAGTCCTCACTCAGGCGAGAACACACTCAGGGGAGTGTACACTCAGGGGAGTGCACAGTCAGTGGTGTGCACACTCAGGGTAGTTCTCAATCAGGCGAGTTCACACTCAGGGGAGAGCACACTCAGGGCTGTCCTCACTCAGGCGCGTGCACACTCAGGGTAGTGCGCACTCAGGGGAGTGCACACTCAGGTAAGCATGCACTCAGGGGAGTGCACTCTCAGGGGAATCCTCACTCAGGCGAGTTCTCACTCAGTAGTCCTCACTCAGGCGAGTGCACACTCAGGGGAGAGCACACTCAGGGGAGTGTACACTCAGGGGAGTGCTCATTCAGTGGAGTGAACACTCAGGGGAGTCCTCACTCAGGCGAGTTCACACTCAGGAGAGTGCACAATCAGGGGTGTCCTCACTCAGGCGAGAATTCACTCAGGGGAGTGCACATTCAGTGGAGACCTCACTGAGGCGAGTTCTCACTCAGTAGACCTCACTCAGGCGAGTGCACACTCTGGGGAGAGCACACTCAGGGGAGTGTACAGTCAGGGGAGTGCTCATTCAGAGGAGTACTCACTCAGGGGAGTGCGCACTCAAGGGAGTGCACACTCAGGGGAGCGCATACTCAGGGGAGGGCACACTCAGGGGATTCCTCACTCAGGAGAGTGCAAACTCAAAGGAGTGCACACTCAGGGGAGCGTTCACTCAGGGGAGTGCACACCCGGGGGAGAGGACAGTCAGGGGTGTGCACACTCAGGGGAGTGCACACTCAGGGGTCTCTTCACCCAGGGGAGTCCACACTCAGGGGAGTGTGCACTCAGGGGAGTACTCACACAGTGGAGTGCACACTCAGGGGAGCGCACACTCAGGGGAGTGCACACCCTTGGGAGGGAACACTCAGGGGAGTGTACTCTCAGGGGAGAGCAAACTCAGGGTTGCCTTCACACAGGAGAGTGCACACTCGGGGGAGTGCGCACTCAGGGGAGCGCACACTCAGGGGAGTGCACATCCTGAAGAATGAACACTCAGGGGAGTGCTCACTCAGGGGAATGCACACTCAGGGGTGTCTACACCCAGGCGAGTACACACCCAGGGGAGTGCGCACTCAGGGGAGAGCACACTCAGGGGAGTGTACACTCCGGGGAAGGCACATTCAGTGGAGGGCACAATCAGGGGAGTCCTCACACAGGCGAGTTCAAACTCATTGGAGTGCACACTCAGGGGTGTCCTCACTCAGGCGAGTGCTCACACAGGGGAGTGCGCACTCAGGGGAGTGCACACTCTGGTGAGCATGCACTCAGGGGAGTGCACACTCAGAGGAGTCCTCACTCTGGCGAGTTCTCACTCAGTAGTCCTCACTGAGGGGAGTGTACACTCAGGGGAGAGCACACTCATTGGAGTGCACATTCAGGTGTGCATGCACTCAGGGGAGTGTACACTCAGGCGAGTCCTCACTCATGCGAGTTCACACTCAGGGGAGTGCACACTCAGGGGTGTCCCCACTCAGGCGAGTGCACACTCACGTGAGCATGCACTCATGTGAGTGCACACTTAGGGGCGTCTTTACTCAGACGACTTCACACTCAGTAGTCCTCACTCAGGCGAGTGCACACTCAGGGGAGTGCACACCCAGGGGAGTGCACACTCAGGGGAGCGCTCACCCTGGGGAGTTTTTAGTAAAGTGAACGCACACTCAGGGGAGTCCACACTCAGGGGAGAGCACACTCAGGGGAGTGTATACTCAGGGGTGTCTACACCCAGGCGAGTGCACACTCAGGGGAGTTCACACTCAGGTAAGCATGCACTCAGGGTAGTACACAATCAGGGGAATCCTCACTGAGGCGAGTTCTCTCTCAGTAGTCCTCACTCAGGCGAGTGCACACTCAGGAGAGAGCACACTCAGGGGAGTGTACACTCAGGGGATTGCTCATTCAGTGGAGTGCACATTCAGGGGAGTCCTCACTCTGGCGAGTTCACACTCAGGGGAGTGTGCACTCAGGGGAGTCCACACTCAGGTGAGCATGCACTCAGGGGAGTGCAAACTTAGGGGCATCCTCACTCAGGCGCCTTCACACTCAGTAGTCCTCACTCAGGCAAGTGCACACTCATGAGAGTGCACACACAGTGGAGCGCTCACTCAGGGAAGTGCACCCTCAGGGGAGCACACACTCAGGGGAGTGCACACTCAGGGGAGCGCTCACTCAGGGGAGTTTTCAGTAAAGTGAGCGCACACTCAGGGGAGTGCACACTCATGGGAGAGCACACTCATGGGAGTGCACACTCAGGGGTGTCTTCACTCATGCGAGTGCACACTCAGGGGAGTGCACACTCAGGTGGGCATTCACTCAGGGGAGTGCACACTCAGGGGAGTCCTCACTCAGGCGAGTTCTCACTCAGTAGTCCTCACTCAGGCGAGTGCACTCTCAGGGGAGAGCACACTCAGGGGAGTGTACACTCAGGGGAGTGCTCATTCAGTGGAGTCCTCACTCAGGGGAGTGCACACGCAAGGGAGTGCACACTCAGGGGAGCGCATACTCAGGGGAGGGCGCACTCAGTGGATTCCTCACTCAGGAGAGTGCAAACTCAGAGGAGTGCACACTCAGGGGAGCGTTCACTCAGGGGAGTGCACACCCGTTGGAGAGAACAGTCAGGGGTGTGCACACTCAGGGGAGTGGACACTCAGGGGTCTCTTCACCCAGGCGAGTCCACATTCAGGGGAGTGTGCTCTCAGGGGAGCGCTCACTCAACGGAGTGCACACTCAGGGGAGCGCACACTCAGGGGAGTGCACACCCTGGGGAGGGAACACTCAGGGGAGTGTACACTCAGGGGAGTACAAACTCAGGGGTGAATTCACCCAGGAGAGTGCACACACGGGGGAGTGCACACTCAGGGGAGCGCACACCGAAGGGAGTGCACATCCTGAAGAGTGAACACTCAGGGGAGTGCTCACTCAGGGGAATGCACACTCAGGGGTGTCTACACCTAGGCGAGTGCACACTCGGGGAGTGCGCACTCAGGGGAGAGCACACTCAGGGGAGTGTACACCCCGGGGAGGGCACATTCAGTGGAGTGCACATTCAGGGGAGTCCTCACTCAGGCGAGTTCACACTCATTGGAGTGCACACTCAGGGGTGTCCTCACTCAGGCGAGTGCACACTCAGGGGAGTGCGCACTCAGGGGAGTGCACACTCAGGTGAGCATGCACTCAGGGGAGTGCACACTCAGGGGAGTCCTCACTCAGGCGAGTTCTCACTCAGTAGTCCTCACTCAGGCGAGTGCACACTCAGGGAAGAGCACACTCAGGGGAGTGTACACTCAGGGGGGTGCACACTCAGGTGAGCATGCACTCAGGGGACTGCACACTCAGTTGAGTCCTCACTCATGCGAGTGCACAATAAGGGGAGTGCACACTCAGGGGAGCGCTCACTCAGGGAAGTGCACACTCAGGGGAGCGCACACTCAGGGGAGTGCATACTCAGGGGAGCGCTCTCTCAGGGGAGTTTACAGTAAGGTGAGCGCACACTCAGGGGAGTGCACACTCAGGGGATTCCTCACACAGGCGTGTGCACACTCAGGAGAGTGCTCACTCATGGGAGTGCACTCTCAGAATAGTGTGCACTCAGTGGGGTCCTCACTCAGGGGAGTGCACACTCAGGGGAGGGCACACTCATGGGAGTCCTCACTCAGGAGAGTGCAAACTAAGAGGCGTGCACACTCAGGGGATCGCTCACTCAGGGGAGTGCACACCTTGGGGAGATCACACTCAGGGGAGTGCACACTCAGGGGTGTCTACACCGAGGCGAGTGCAAACTCAGGGGTGTGTGCACTCAGGGAGTGCTCACTCAGGGGAGTGCACACTCAGTGGAGAGCACACTCAGGGGAGTGTACACTCAGGAGAGTGCACATCCAGTGGTGTGCACACTCAGGGGAGTTCTCACTCAGGCGAGTTCACTCTCAGGGGAGTGCACACTCAGGGTTGTCCTCACTCAGGTGCGTGCACACTCAGGGGAGTGCACACTCAGGTAATCATGCACTCAGGGGAGTACACAATCAGGGGAATCCTCACTGAGGCGAGTTCTCACTCAGTAGTCCTCACTCAGGCGAGTGCACACCCAGGGGAGAGCACACTCAGGGGAGTGTACACTCCGGGGAGTGCTCATTCAGTGGAGTGCACAATCAGGGGAGTCCTCACTCAGGCGAGTTCACACTCAGGGGAGTGCACAATCAGGGGTGTCCTCACTCAGGCGAGAATTCACTCAGGGGAGTGCACATTCAGGGGAGACATCACTCAGGCGAGTTCTCACTCAGTAGTCCTCACTCAGGCGAGTGCACACTTATGGGAGAGCACACTCAGGGGAGTGTACACCCAGGGGAGTGCTCATTCAGTGGAGTCCTCACTCAGGGGAGTGCGCACTCAAGGGAGTGCACGCTCAGGGGAGAGCATAATCAGGGGAGGGCACACCAGGGGATTCCTCACTCAGGAGAGTGCAAACTCAGAGGGGTGCACACTCAGGGGAACGTTCACTCAGGGGAGTGCACACCCTGGTGAGAGGACAGTCAGTGGTGTGCACACTCAGGGGAGTGCACACTCAGGGTTCTCTTCACCCAGGGGAGTCCACACTCAGGGGAGTGTGCACTCAGGGGCGTTCTCACACAGCAGAGTGCACACTCAGAGGAGCACACACTCAGGGGAGTGCACACCCTGGGGAGGGAACACTCAGGGGAGTGTACACTCAGGGGAGAGCACACTCAGGGGTGCCTTCACACAGGAGAGTGCACACTCGGGGGAGTGCGCACTCAGGGGAGTGCACAGTCAGGGGAGTGCACATCCTGAACTGTGAACACTCAGGGGAGTGCTCACTCAGGGGAATGCACACTCAGGGGTGTCTACACCAAGGCGAGTGCACACTCAGGGGAGTGCGCACTCAGGGGAGAGCACACACAGGGGAGTGTACACTCCGGGGAGAGCACATTCAGTGGAGTGCACACTCAGGGGAGTCCTCACTCAGGCGAGTTCAAACTCATTGGAGTGCACACTCAGGGGTGTCCTCAGGCGAGTGCTCACTCAGGGGAGTGCGCACTCAGGGGAGTGCACACTCTGGTGAGCATGCACTCAGGGGAGTGCACACTCAGGGGAGTCCTCACTCAGGCGAGTTCTCACTCAGTAGTCCTCACTCAGGCGAGAACACACTCAGGGGAGTGTACACTCAGGGGAGTGCACAGTCAGTGGTGTGCACACTCAGGGTAGTTCTCAATCAGGCGAGTTCACACTCAGGGGAGAGCACACTCAGGGCTGTCCTCACTCAGGCGCGTGCACACTCAGGGTAGTGCGCACTCAGGGGAGTGCACACTCAGGTAAGCATGCACTCAGGGGAGTGCACTCTCAGGGGAATCCTCACTCAGGCGAGTTCTCACTCAGTAGTCCTCACTCAGGCGAGTGCACACTCAGGGGAGAGCACACTCAGGGGAGTGTACACTCAGGGGAGTGCTCATTCAGTGGAGTGAACACTCAGGGGAGTCCTCACTCAGGCGAGTTCACACTCAGGAGAGTGCACAATCAGGGGTGTCCTCACTCAGGCGAGAATTCACTCAGGGGAGTGCACATTCAGTGGAGACCTCACTGAGGCGAGTTCTCACTCAGTAGACCTCACTCAGGCGAGTGCACACTCTGGGGAGAGCACACTCAGGGGAGTGTACAGTCAGGGGAGTGCTCATTCAGAGGAGTACTCACTCAGGGGAGTGCGCACTCAAGGGAGTGCACACTCAGGGGAGCGCATACTCAGGGGAGGGCACACTCAGGGGATTCCTCACTCAGGAGAGTGCAAACTCAAAGGAGTGCACACTCAGGGGAGCGTTCACTCAGGGGAGTGCACACCCGGGGGAGAGGACAGTCAGGGGTGTGCACACTCAGGGGAGTGCACACTCAGGGGTCTCTTCACCCAGGGGAGTCCACACTCAGGGGAGTGTGCACTCAGGGGAGTACTCACACAGTGGAGTGCACACTCAGGGGAGCGCACACTCAGGGGAGTGCACACCCTTGGGAGGGAACACTCAGGGGAGTGTACTCTCAGGGGAGAGCAAACTCAGGGTTGCCTTCACACAGGAGAGTGCACACTCGGGGGAGTGCGCACTCAGGGGAGCGCACACTCAGGGGAGTGCACATCCTGAAGAATGAACACTCAGGGGAGTGCTCACTCAGGGGAATGCACACTCAGGGGTGTCTACACCCAGGCGAGTACACACCCAGGGGAGTGCGCACTCAGGGGAGAGCACACTCAGGGGAGTGTACACTCCGGGGAAGGCACATTCAGTGGAGGGCACAATCAGGGGAGTCCTCACACAGGCGAGTTCAAACTCATTGGAGTGCACACTCAGGGGTGTCCTCACTCAGGCGAGTGCTCACACAGGGGAGTGCGCACTCAGGGGAGTGCACACTCTGGTGAGCATGCACTCAGGGGAGTGCACACTCAGAGGAGTCCTCACTCTGGCGAGTTCTCACTCAGTAGTCCTCACTGAGGGGAGTGTACACTCAGGGGAGAGCACACTCATTGGAGTGCACATTCAGGTGTGCATGCACTCAGGGGAGTGTACACTCAGGCGAGTCCTCACTCATGCGAGTTCACACTCAGGGGAGTGCACACTCAGGGGTGTCCCCACTCAGGCGAGTGCACACTCACGTGAGCATGCACTCATGTGAGTGCACACTTAGGGGCGTCTTTACTCAGACGACTTCACACTCAGTAGTCCTCACTCAGGCGAGTGCACACTCAGGGGAGTGCACACCCAGGGGAGTGCACACTCAGGGGAGCGCTCACCCTGGGGAGTTTTTAGTAAAGTGAACGCACACTCAGGGGAGTCCACACTCAGGGGAGAGCACACTCAGGGGAGTGTATACTCAGGGGTGTCTACACCCAGGCGAGTGCACACTCAGGGGAGTTCACACTCAGGTAAGCATGCACTCAGGGTAGTACACAATCAGGGGAATCCTCACTGAGGCGAGTTCTCTCTCAGTAGTCCTCACTCAGGCGAGTGCACACTCAGGAGAGAGCACACTCAGGGGAGTGTACACTCAGGGGATTGCTCATTCAGTGGAGTGCACATTCAGGGGAGTCCTCACTCTGGCGAGTTCACACTCAGGGGAGTGTGCACTCAGGGGAGTCCACACTCAGGTGAGCATGCACTCAGGGGAGTGCAAACTTAGGGGCATCCTCACTCAGGCGCCTTCACACTCAGTAGTCCTCACTCAGGCAAGTGCACACTCATGAGAGTGCACACACAGTGGAGCGCTCACTCAGGGAAGTGCACCCTCAGGGGAGCACACACTCAGGGGAGTGCACACTCAGGGGAGCGCTCACTCAGGGGAGTTTTCAGTAAAGTGAGCGCACACTCAGGGGAGTGCACACTCATGGGAGAGCACACTCATGGGAGTGCACACTCAGGGGTGTCTTCACTCATGCGAGTGCACACTCAGGGGAGTGCACACTCAGGTGGGCATTCACTCAGGGGAGTGCACACTCAGGGGAGTCCTCACTCAGGCGAGTTCTCACTCAGTAGTCCTCACTCAGGCGAGTGCACTCTCAGGGGAGAGCACACTCAGGGGAGTGTACACTCAGGGGAGTGCTCATTCAGTGGAGTCCTCACTCAGGGGAGTGCACACGCAAGGGAGTGCACACTCAGGGGAGCGCATACTCAGGGGAGGGCGCACTCAGTGGATTCCTCACTCAGGAGAGTGCAAACTCAGAGGAGTGCACACTCAGGGGAGCGTTCACTCAGGGGAGTGCACACCCATTGGAGAGAACAGTCAGGGGTGTGCACACTCAGGGGAGTGGACACTCAGGGGTCTCTTCACCCAGGCGAGTCCACATTCAGGGGAGTGTGCTCTCAGGGGAGCGCTCACTCAACGGAGTGCACACTCAGGGGAGCGCACACTCAGGGGAGTGCACACCCTGGGGAGGGAACACTCAGGGGAGTGTACACTCAGGGGAGTACAAACTCAGGGGTGAATTCACCCAGGAGAGTGCACACACGGGGGAGTGCACACTCAGGGGAGCGCACACCGAAGGGAGTGCACATCCTGAAGAGTGAACACTCAGGGGAGTGCTCACTCAGGGGAATGCACACTCAGGGGTGTCTACACCTAGGCGAGTGCACACTCAGGGGAGTGCGCACTCAGGGGAGAGCACACTCAGGGGAGTGTACACCCCGGGGAGGGCACATTCAGTGGAGTGCACATTCAGGGGAGTCCTCACTCAGGCGAGTTCACACTCATTGGAGTGCACACTCAGGGGTGTCCTCACTCAGGCGAGTGCACACTCAGGGGAGTGCGCACTCAGGGGAGTGCACACTCAGGTGAGCATGCACTCAGGGGAGTGCACACTCAGGGGAGTCCTCACTCAGGCGAGTTCTCACTCAGTAGTCCTCACTCAGGCGAGTGCACACTCAGGGAAGAGCACACTCAGGGGAGTGTACACTCAGGGGGGTGCACACTCAGGTGAGCATGCACTCAGGGGACTGCACACTCAGTTGAGTCCTCACTCATGCGAGTGCACAATAAGGGGAGTGCACACTCAGGGGAGCGCTCACTCAGGGAAGTGCACACTCAGGGGAGCGCACACTCAGGGGAGTGCATACTCAGGGGAGCGCTCTCTCAGGGGAGTTTACAGTAAGGTGAGCGCACACTCAGGGGAGTGCACACTCAGGGGATTCCTCACACAGGCGTGTGCACACTCAGGAGAGTGCTCACTCATGGGAGTGCACTCTCAGAATAGTGTGCACTCAGTGGGGTCCTCACTCAGGGGAGTGCACACTCAGGGGAGGGCACACTCATGGGAGTCCTCACTCAGGAGAGTGCAAACTAAGAGGCGTGCACACTCAGGGGATCGCTCACTCAGGGGAGTGCACACCTTGGGGAGATCACACTCAGGGGAGTGCACACTCAGGGGTGTCTACACCGAGGCGAGTGCAAACTCAGGGGTGTGTGCACTCAGGGAGTGCTCACTCAGGGGAGTGCACACTCAGTGGAGAGCACACTCAGGGGAGTGTACACTCAGGAGAGTGCACATCCAGTGGTGTGCACACTCAGGGGAGTTCTCACTCAGGCGAGTTCACTCTCAGGGGAGTGCACACTCAGGGTTGTCCTCACTCAGGTGCGTGCACACTCAGGGGAGTGCACACTCAGGTAAGCATGCACTCAGGGGAGTACACAATCAGGGGAATCCTCACTGAGGCGAGTTCTCACTCAGTAGTCCTCACTCAGGCGAGTGCACACCCAGGGGAGAGCACACTCAGGGGAGTGTACACTCCGGGGAGTGCTCATTCAGTGGAGTGCACAATCAGGGGAGTCCTCACTCAGGCGAGTTCACACTCAGGGGAGTGCACAATCAGGGGTGTCCTCACTCAGGCGAGAATTCACTCAGGGGAGTGCACATTCAGGGGAGACATCACTCAGGCGAGTTCTCACTCAGTAGTCCTCACTCAGGCGAGTGCACACTTATGGGAGAGCACACTCAGGGGAGTGTACACCCAGGGGAGTGCTCATTCAGTGGAGTCCTCACTCAGGGGAGTGCGCACTCAAGGGAGTGCACGCTCAGGGGAGAGCATAATCAGGGGAGGGCACACCAGGGGATTCCTCACTCAGGAGAGTGCAAACTCAGAGGGGTGCACACTCAGGGGAACGTTCACTCAGGGGAGTGCACACCCTGGTGAGAGGACAGTCAGTGGTGTGCACACTCAGGGGAGTGCACACTCAGGGTTCTCTTCACCCAGGGGAGTCCACACTCAGGGGAGTGTGCACTCAGGGGCGTTCTCACACAGCAGAGTGCACACTCAGAGGAGCACACACTCAGGGGAGTGCACACCCTGGGGAGGGAACACTCAGGGGAGTGTACACTCAGGGGAGAGCACACTCAGGGGTGCCTTCACACAGGAGAGTGCACACTCGGGGGAGTGCGCACTCAGGGGAGTGCACAGTCAGGGGAGTGCACATCCTGAACTGTGAACACTCAGGGGAGTGCTCACTCAGGGGAATGCACACTCAGGGGTGTCTACACCAAGGCGAGTGCACACTCAGGGGAGTGCGCACTCAGGGGAGAGCACACACAGGGGAGTGTACACTCCGGGGAGAGCACATTCAGTGGAGTGCACACTCAGGGGAGTCCTCACTCAGGCGAGTTCAAACTCATTGGAGTGCACACTCAGGGGTGTCCTCAGGCGAGTGCTCACTCAGGGGAGTGCGCACTCAGGGGAGTGCACACTCTGGTGAGCATGCACTCAGGGGAGTGCACACTCAGGGGAGTCCTCACTCAGGCAAGTTCTCACTCAGTAGTCCTCACTCAGGCGAGAACACACTCAGGGGAGTGTACACTCAGGGGAGTGCACAGTCAGTGGTGTGCACACTCAGGGTAGTTCTCAATCAGGCGAGTTCACACTCAGGGGAGAGCACACTCAGGGCTGTCCTCACTCAGGCGCGTGCACACTCAGGGTAGTGCGCACTCAGGGGAGTGCACACTCAGGTAAGCATGCACTCAGGGGAGTGCACTCTCAGGGGAATCCTCACTCAGGCGAGTTCTCACTCAGTAGTCCTCACTCAGGCGAGTGCACACTCAGGGGAGAGCACACTCAGGGGAGTGTACACTCAGGGGAGTGCTCATTCAGTGGAGTGAACACTCAGGGGAGTCCTCACTCAGGCGAGTTCACACTCAGGAGAGTGCACAATCAGGGGTGTCCTCACTCAGGCGAGAATTCACTCAGGGGAGTGCACATTCAGTGGAGACCTCACTGAGGCGAGTTCTCACTCAGTAGACCTCACTCAGGCGAGTGCACACTCTGGGGAGAGCACACTCAGGGGAGTGTACAGTCAGGGGAGTGCTCATTCAGAGGAGTACTCACTCAGGGGAGTGCGCACTCAAGGGAGTGCACACTCAGGGGAGCGCATACTCAGGGGAGGGCACACTCAGGGGATTCCTCACTCAGGAGAGTGCAAACTCAAAGGAGTGCACACTCAGGGGAGCGTTCACTCAGGGGAGTGCACACCCGGGGGAGAGGACAGTCAGGGGTGTGCACACTCAGGGGAGTGCACACTCAGGGGTCTCTTCACCCAGGGGAGTCCACACTCAGGGGAGTGTGCACTCAGGGGAGTACTCACACAGTGGAGTGCACACTCAGGGGAGCGCACACTCAGGGGAGTGCACACCCTTGGGAGGGAACACTCAGGGGAGTGTACTCTCAGGGGAGAGCAAACTCAGGGTTGCCTTCACACAGGAGAGTGCACACTCGGGGGAGTGCGCACTCAGGGGAGCGCACACTCAGGGGAGTGCACATCCTGAAGAATGAACACTCAGGGGAGTGCTCACTCAGGGGAATGCACACTCAGGGGTGTCTACACCCAGGCGAGTACACACCCAGGGGAGTGCGCACTCAGGGGAGAGCACACTCAGGGGAGTGTACACTCCGGGGAAGGCACATTCAGTGGAGGGCACAATCAGGGGAGTCCTCACACAGGCGAGTTCAAACTCATTGGAGTGCACACTCAGGGGTGTCCTCACTCAGGCGAGTGCTCACACAGGGGAGTGCGCACTCAGGGGAGTGCACACTCTGGTGAGCATGCACTCAGGGGAGTGCACACTCAGAGGAGTCCTCACTCTGGCGAGTTCTCACTCAGTAGTCCTCACTGAGGGGAGTGTACACTCAGGGGAGAGCACACTCATTGGAGTGCACATTCAGGTGTGCATGCACTCAGGGGAGTGTACACTCAGGCGAGTCCTCACTCATGCGAGTTCACACTCAGGGGAGTGCACACTCAGGGGTGTCCCCACTCAGGCGAGTGCACACTCACGTGAGCATGCACTCATGTGAGTGCACACTTAGGGGCGTCTTTACTCAGACGACTTCACACTCAGTAGTCCTCACTCAGGCGAGTGCACACTCAGGGGAGTGCACACCCAGGGGAGTGCACACTCAGGGGAGCGCTCACCCTGGGGAGTTTTTAGTAAAGTGAACGCACACTCAGGGGAGTCCACACTCAGGGGAGAGCACACTCAGGGGAGTGTATACTCAGGGGTGTCTACACCCAGGCGAGTGCACACTCAGGGGAGTTCACACTCAGGTAAGCATGCACTCAGGGTAGTACACAATCAGGGGAATCCTCACTGAGGCGAGTTCTCTCTCAGTAGTCCTCACTCAGGCGAGTGCACACTCAGGAGAGAGCACACTCAGGGGAGTGTACACTCAGGGGATTGCTCATTCAGTGGAGTGCACATTCAGGGGAGTCCTCACTCTGGCGAGTTCACACTCAGGGGAGTGTGCACTCAGGGGAGTCCACACTCAGGTGAGCATGCACTCAGGGGAGTGCAAACTTAGGGGCATCCTCACTCAGGCGCCTTCACACTCAGTAGTCCTCACTCAGGCAAGTGCACACTCATGAGAGTGCACACACAGTGGAGCGCTCACTCAGGGAAGTGCACCCTCAGGGGAGCACACACTCAGGGGAGTGCACACTCAGGGGAGCGCTCACTCAGGGGAGTTTTCAGTAAAGTGAGCGCACACTCAGGGGAGTGCACACTCATGGGAGAGCACACTCATGGGAGTGCACACTCAGGGGTGTCTTCACTCATGCGAGTGCACACTCAGGGGAGTGCACACTCAGGTGGGCATTCACTCAGGGGAGTGCACACTCAGGGGAGTCCTCACTCAGGCGAGTTCTCACTCAGTAGTCCTCACTCAGGCGAGTGCACTCTCAGGGGAGAGCACACTCAGGGGAGTGTACACTCAGGGGAGTGCTCATTCAGTGGAGTCCTCACTCAGGGGAGTGCACACGCAAGGGAGTGCACACTCAGGGGAGCGCATACTCAGGGGAGGGCGCACTCAGTGGATTCCTCACTCAGGAGAGTGCAAACTCAGAGGAGTGCACACTCAGGGGAGCGTTCACTCAGGGGAGTGCACACCCGTTGGAGAGAACAGTCAGGGGTGTGCACACTCAGGGGAGTGGACACTCAGGGGTCTCTTCACCCAGGCGAGTCCACATTCAGGGGAGTGTGCTCTCAGGGGAGCGCTCACTCAACGGAGTGCACACTCAGGGGAGCGCACACTCAGGGGAGTGCACACCCTGGGGAGGGAACACTCAGGGGAGTGTACACTCAGGGGAGTACAAACTCAGGGGTGAATTCACCCAGGAGAGTGCACACACGGGGGAGTGCACACTCAGGGGAGCGCACACCGAAGGGAGTGCACATCCTGAAGAGTGAACACTCAGGGGAGTGCTCACTCAGGGGAATGCACACTCAGGGGTGTCTACACCTAGGCGAGTGCACACTCAGGGGAGTGCGCACTCAGGGGAGAGCACACTCAGGGGAGTGTACACCCCGGGGAGGGCACATTCAGTGGAGTGCACATTCAGGGGAGTCCTCACTCAGGCGAGTTCACACTCATTGGAGTGCACACTCAGGGGTGTCCTCACTCAGGCGAGTGCACACTCAGGGGAGTGCGCACTCAGGGGAGTGCACACTCAGGTGAGCATGCACTCAGGGGAGTGCACACTCAGGGGAGTCCTCACTCAGGCGAGTTCTCACTCAGTAGTCCTCACTCAGGCGAGTGCACACTCAGGGAAGAGCACACTCAGGGGAGTGTACACTCAGGGGGGTGCACACTCAGGTGAGCATGCACTCAGGGGACTGCACACTCAGTTGAGTCCTCACTCATGCGAGTGCACAATAAGGGGAGTGCACACTCAGGGGAGCGCTCACTCAGGGAAGTGCACACTCAGGGGAGCGCACACTCAGGGGAGTGCATACTCAGGGGAGCGCTCTCTCAGGGGAGTTTACAGTAAGGTGAGCGCACACTCAGGGGAGTGCACACTCAGGGGATTCCTCACACAGGCGTGTGCACACTCAGGAGAGTGCTCACTCATGGGAGTGCACTCTCAGAATAGTGTGCACTCAGTGGGGTCCTCACTCAGGGGAGTGCACACTCAGGGGAGGGCACACTCATGGGAGTCCTCACTCAGGAGAGTGCAAACTAAGAGGCGTGCACACTCAGGGGATCGCTCACTCAGGGGAGTGCACACCTTGGGGAGATCACACTCAGGGGAGTGCACACTCAGGGGTGTCTACACCGAGGCGAGTGCAAACTCAGGGGTGTGTGCACTCAGGGAGTGCTCACTCAGGGGAGTGCACACTCAGTGGAGAGCACACTCAGGGGAGTGTACACTCAGGAGAGTGCACATCCAGTGGTGTGCACACTCAGGGGAGTTCTCACTCAGGCGAGTTCACTCTCAGGGGAGTGCACACTCAGGGTTGTCCTCACTCAGGTGCGTGCACACTCAGGGGAGTGCACACTCAGGTAAGCATGCACTCAGGGGAGTACACAATCAGGGGAATCCTCACTGAGGCGAGTTCTCACTCAGTAGTCCTCACTCTGGCGAGTGCACACTCAGGAGAGAGCACACTCAGGGGAGTGTACACTCAGGGGATTGCTCATTCAGTGGAGTGCACACTCAGGGGAGTCCTCACTCTGGCGAGTTCACACTCAGGTGAGTGTGCACTCAGGGGAGTCCACACTCAGGTGAGCATGCACTCAGGGGAGTGCACACTTAGGGGCATCCTCACTCAGGCGCCTTCACACTCAGTAGTCCTCACTCAGGCAAGTGCACACTCATGAGAGTGCACACACAGTGGAGCGCTCACTCAGGGAAGTGCACCCTCAGGGGAGCACACACTCAGGGGAGTGCACACTCAGGGGAGCGCTCACTCAGGGGAGTTTTCAGTAGAGTGAGCGCACACTCAGGGGAGTGCACACTCATGGGAGAGCACACTCATGGGAGTGCACACTCAGGGGTGTCTTCACTCAGGCGAGTGCACACTCAGGGGAGTGCACACTCAGGTGAGCAATCACTCAGGGGAGTGCACACTCAGGGGAGTCCTCAGGCGAGTTCTCACTCAGTAGTCCTCACTCAGGCGAGTGCACTCTCAGGGGAGAGCACACTCAGGGGAGTGTACACTCAGGGGAGTGCTCAGTCAGTGGAGTCCTCACTCAGGGGAGTGCGCACTCAAGGGAGGGCACACTCAGGGGAGCGCATACTCAGGGGAGGGCGCACTCAGGGGATTCCTCACTCAGGAGAGTGCAAACACAGAGGAGTGCACACTCAGGGGAGCGTTCACTCAGGGGAGTGCACACCCGTTGTAGAGAAGAGTCAGGGGTGTGCACACTCAGGGGAGTGGACACTCATGGGTCTCTTCACCCAGGCGAGTCCACATTCAGGGGAGTGTGCTCTCAGGGGAGCGCTCACTCAACGGAGTGCACACTCAGGGGAGCGCACACTCAGGGGAGTGCACACCCTGGGGAGGGAACACTCAGGGGAGTGTACACTCAGGGGAGCGCAAACTCAGGGGTGAATTCACCCAGGAGAGTGCACACTCGGGGGAGTGCACACTCAGGGGAGCGCACACCAAAGGGAGTGCACATCCTGAAGGGTGAACATTCAGGGGAGTGCTCACTCAGGGGAATGCACCCTCAGGGGTGTCTACACCCAGACGAGTGCACACTCAGGGGAGTGCGCACCCAGGGGAGTCCTCACTCAGGCGACTTCACACTCAGTAGTCCTCACTCAGGCGAGTGCACACTCAGGGGAGAGCACACTCAGTGGAGTCCTCACTCAGGGGAGTGCACACTCAGGGGAGGGCACACTCAGGGGAGTCCACACTAACGGGAGTGCACACCCTGGGGAGGGAACACTCAGGGGAGTGTACACTCAGGGGAGAGCAAACTCAGGGGTGCCTTCACCCAGGAGAGTGCACACTCGGGGGAGTGCGCACTCAGGGGTGCGCACACTCAGGGGAGTTCACATCCTGAAGAGTGAACACTCAGGGGAGTGCTCACTGAGGGGAATGCACACTCAGGGGTGTCTACAACTAGGCGAGTGCACACTCAGGGGAGTGCGCACTCAGGGGAGAGCACACTCAGGGGAGTGTACACTCCGGGGAGGGCACATTCAGTGGAGTGCACATTCAGGGGAGTCCTCACTCAGGCGAGGTCACACTCATTGGAGTGCACACTCTAGGGGTGTCCTCACTCAGGCGGGTGCTCACTCAGGGGAGTGCGCACTCAGGGGAGCGTGCACTCAGGGGAGTGCACACTCAGGGGAGTCCTCAATCTGGCGAGGTCTCACTCAGGGGAGTGCGAACTCAGGGGAGTTCACACTCTGGTGAGCATGCACTCAGGGGAGGGCGCACTCAGGGGTGTCCTCAGTCAGGCGAGTGCTCACTCAGGGGAGTGCGCACTCAGGGGAGTGCCCACTCTGGTGAGCATGCACTCAGGGGAGTGCACACTCAGGGGAGACCTCACTCTGGCGAGTTCTCACTCAGTAGTCCTCACTCAGGCCAGTGTACACTCAGGGGAGAGCACACTCAGGGGAGTGCACACTCAGGTGAGCATGCACTCAGGGGAGTGCACACTCAGGCGAGTCCTCACTCATCGAGTTCACACTCAGGGGAGTGCACACTCAGGGGTGTCCTCACTCAGGCGAGTGCACACTCACGTGAGCGTGCACTCAGGTGAGTGCACACTTAGGGGCGTCTTCACTCAGACGACTTCACACTCAATAGTCCTCACTCAGGCGAGTGCACACTCAGGGGAGTGCACACTCAGGGGAGTGCACACTCAGGGGAGTGCACACTCAGGGGAGCGCTCACTCTGGGGAGTTTTTAGTAAAGTGAGCGCACACTCAGGGGAGTGCACACTCAGGGGAGCGCTCACTCTGGGGAGTTTTTAGTAAACTGAGCGCACACTCAGGGGAGTGCACACCCAGGGGGCAGCACACTCAGGGGAGTGTACACTCAGGGGTGTCTACACCCAGGCGAGTGCACACTCAGGGGATTGCACAGTCAGGGGAGAGCTCACTCAGGGGAGTGTACACTCCGGGGAGTGCACATTCAGTGGAGTGCACACTCAGGGGTGTCCTCAATCAGGCGAGTGCACACTCAGGGGAGTGCGCACTCAGGGGAGTGCACACTCAGGTGAGCATGCACTCAGGAGAGTGCACACTCAGGGGAGTCCTCACTCAGGCGAGTTCTCACTCAGTAGTCCTCAGGCGAGTGCTCACTCAGGGAGGAGCACACTCAGGGGAGAGCACACTCAGGGGAGTGCACACTCAGGTGAGCATGCACTCAGGGGAGTGCACACTCACGCGAGTGCACACTCAGGCGAGTAATCACTCATGCGAGTTCACACTCAGGGGAGTGCTCACTCAGGGGTGTCCTCACTCAGGCGAGTGCACACTCACGTGAGTGTGCACTCAGGTGAGTGCACACTTAGGGGCGTCTTCACTCAGGTGATTTCACACTCAGTAGTCCGCACTGAAGCGAGTGCACACTCAGGGGAGTGCACACTCAGGGGAGCGCTCACTCAGGGGAGTTTTTAGTAAAGTGAGCGCACACTCAGGGGAGTGCTCACTCAGGGGAGAGCACACTCAGGGGAGTGTACACTCAGGGGTGTCTACACCCATGCGAGTGCACACAAAGGGGAGTGCTCACTCAGGGGAGAGCACACTCAGGGGAGTGTACACTCCGGGGAGTGCACATTCAGTGGAGTGCACACTCAGGGGTGTCCTCACTCAGGCGAGTTCACACTCAGGGGAGTGCACACTCAGGGGTGTCCTCACTCAGGCATGTTCTCACTCAGTAGTCCTCACTCAGGCGAGTGCACACTCAGGGAAGAGCACACTCAGGGGAGTGCACGCTCAGGGGAGCGCTCACTCAGGGGAGTTTTTAGTAAAGTGAGTGCACACTCAGGGAGTGCACACTCAGGGGAGAGCACACTCAGGGGAGTGTACACTCAGGGGTGTCTACACCCTGGCGAGTGCACACTCAGGGGAGTGCGCGCTCAGGGGAGAGCACACTCCCAGGAGTGCACACTCAGGAGTGTCTACACCCAGGTGAGTGCACACTCAGGGTTGTGTGCACTCAGGGGAGTGCTCACGCAGGGGAGTGTGCACTCAGGGGAGTGCTCACGCAGGGGAGTGCACACACACGGGAGAGCACACTCAGGGTAGCGCTCACTCAGTGAAGTTCACACTCAGGGGAGCGCACACTCAGGGGAGTGCACACCCTGAATTGTGAACACTCAGGGGAGTGCACACTCAGGTGAGTGAACACTCAGGGGTGTCTACACCCAGGCGTGTGCACACTCAGATGTGAGTGCACTCAGGGGAGTGCTCACTCAGGGGAGTGCACACTCAGGGGAGAGCACACTCAGGGGTGTGTACACTCCGGGGAGTGCAAATTCAGTGGAGTGCACACTCAGGGTAGAACTCACTCTGGCAAGTTCACACTCAGTGGAGTGCACACTCAGGGGTGTCCTCACTCAGGCATGTGCACACTCAGGGGAGTGCGCATTCAGGGGAGTGCATACTCAGGTGAGCATGCACTCAGGGGTGTGCGCATTCAGGGGAGTCCTCACTCAGGCGAGTTCACACTCAGGGGAGTGCACACTCAGGGGAGTGCTCACTCAGGGGAGTTTTCAGTAAAGTGAGCACACACTCATTGGAATGCATACTCAGAGGAGACTTCACACAGGCGAGTGCACACTCAGGAGAGCGCTCACTCATTGGAGTGCTCACTCAGGGGAGAGCACACTCAGGGGAGTGTACACTCAGGGGAGTGCACATTCAGTGCAGTGCACACTCAGGGGAGTCCTCACTCAGGCGAGTTCACACTCTGGGGAGTGCACACTCAGCGGTGTCCTCACTCTGGCGAGTGCACAAGCAGGGGAGTGCGCACTCAGGGGAGCGCACAGTCAGTTGAGCATGCACTCAGGGGAGTGCAAACTCAGAGGAGTCCTCACTCAGGCGAGTTCTCACTCAGTAGTCCTCACTCAGGCGAGTGTACACTCAGGGGAGAGCACACTCATGGGAGTGTACACTTAGGGGAGTGCTCATTCAGGGGAGTGCACTCTCATGGGTGTCCTTACTCAGGCGAGTGCACACTCAGGGGAGTGTGCACTCAGGGGAGGTCATATTCAGGTGAGCGTGCACTCAGGGGAGTGCACACTTAGAGGCATCCTCACTCAGGCGACTTCACACTCAGTAGTCCTCACTCAGGCGAGTGCACACCCAGGGGAGTGCACACACAGGGGAGTGCTCACTCAGGGAAGTGCACACTCAGGGGAGCGCACACTCAGTTGAGTGCACACGCAGGAGAGCGCTTACTCATAGGAGTGCAAACACAGGATAGTGTGCACTCAGTGGAGTCCTCACTCAGGGGAGTGCACACTCAGGGGAGTGCACACACAGGAGAGCGCACACTCAGGGGAGGGCACACTAGGGTTGCCTTCACCCAGGCAATTGCACACTCAGGGGAGTGTGCATTAAGGGGAGGGCACACTCAGGGGAGTGCACACCCTGAAGAGTGAACACTCAGGGGAGTGCACGCTCAGGGGAGCCTCACTCAGGGAAGTCCTCACTCGTTAGAGTGCGAACTCAGAAGAGTGCGCACTCAGTGGAGGGCTCACTCAAAGGAGTCCTCACTCAAACGAGTGCCCCCTCAGGAGACCGCTCACTCACGGGAGTTCACACACAGGGGAGAGCACACTCAGGGGAGTGTACACACAGGGGTGTCCTCACTCAGGCGAGTGCACAATCAGGGGAGTGCACACTCAGGGGAGCGCTCACTCAGGGAAGTGCACACTCAGGGGAGCGCACACTCAGGGGAGCGCACACTCAGGGGAGTGCACACTCAGGGGTGTCCTCACTCAGGCGAGTGCACAATCAGGGGAGTGCACACTCAGGGGAGCGCTCACTCAGGGAAGTGCACACTCAGGGGAGCGCACACTCAGGGGAGCGCACAATCAGGGGAGTGCACACTCAGGGGTGTCCTCACTCAGGCGAGTGCACACTGAGGGGAGTGCGCACTCAGGGGAGCGCTCACTCAGGGAAGTGCACCCTCAGGGGAGCGCACACTCAGGGGAATGCACACTCAGGGATGCGCTCATTCAGGGGAGTTTTCAGTAAAGTGAGCGCACACTCAGGGCAGTGCACACTCAGGGGAGAGCACACTCAGGGGAGTGCACACTCAGGTGAGCATTCACTCAGGGGAGTGCACACTCAGGGGAGTCCTCACTCAGGCGAGTTCTCACTCAGTAGTCCTCACTCAGGCGAGGGCACTCTCAGGGGAGAGCACACTCAGGGGAGTGCTCATTCAGTGGAGTCCTCACTCAGGTGAGTGCGCACTCAAGGGAGTGCACACTCAGGGGAGCGCATACTCAGGGGTGGGCATACTCAGGGAATTCCTCACTCAGGAGAGTGCAAACTCAGAGGAGTGCACACTCAGGGAAGCATTCACTCAGGGGAGTGCACACCCTGGGGAGAGAACAGTCAGGGGTGTGCACACTCAGGGGAGTGGACACTCAGGGGTCTCTTCACCAGGCGAGTCCACACTCAGGGGAGTGTGAACTCAGGGGAGCGCTCACTCAATGGAGTGCACACTCAGGGGAGTGCACACTCACGGGAGTGCACACACTGGGGAGGGAACACTCAGGGGAGTGTACACTCAGGGGAGTGCAAACTAAGGGGTGCCTTCACCCAGGAGAGTGCACACTCGGGGGAGTGCGCACTCAGGGGAGCGCACACTCAGGGCAGTGCACATCCTGAAGAGTGAACACCCAGGGGAGTGCTCACTCAGGGGAATGCACACTCAGGGGTGTCTACACCCAGGCGAGTGCACACTCAGGGGACTCCGCAATCATGGGAGTCCTCACTCAGGCAACTTCACACTCTGTAGTCCTCACTCAGGCGAGTGCGCACTCAGGAGAGTGCACACTCAGGGGAGTCCTCACTCAGGGGAGCGCACACTCAGGGGAGGGCACACTCAGGAGAGTCCTCACTCAGGAGAGTGCAAACTAAGAGGCGTGCACACTCAGGGGATCGCTAACTCATGGGAGTGCACACCTTGGGGAGCGAACACTCAGGGGAGATCACACTCAGGGGAGTGCACACTCAGGGGTGTCTACACCAAGGTGAGTGCACACTCAGGGGTGTGTGCACTCAGGGGAGTGCTCACTCAGGGGAGTGCACACGCAGGGGAGAGCACACTCAGAGGAGTGTACACTCAGGGGAGTGCACAGTCAGTGCTGTGCACACTCAGGGAAGTTCTCACTCAGGCGTGTTCACACTCAGCGGAGAGCACACTCAGGGCTGTCCTCAATCAGGCGCGTGCGCACTCAGGTGAGTGAGCACTCAGGGGAGTGCACACTCAGGTAAGCATGCACTCAGGGGAGTGCACACTCAGGGGAATCCTCACTCAGGCGAGTTCTCACTCAGTAGTCCTCTATCAGGCGAGTGCACACTCAGGGGAGAGCACTATCAGGGGAGTGTACACTCCGGGGAGTGCTCATTCAGTGGAGTGCACAATCAGTGGAGTCCTCACTCAGGCGAGTTCACACTCAGGAGAGTGCACAATCAGGGGTGTCCTCACTCAGGCGAGAATTCACTCAGGGGAGTGCACATTCAGGGGAGACGTCACTCAGGCGAGTTCTCACTCAGTAGTCCTCACTCAGGCGAGTGCACACTCATGGGAGAGCACACTCAGGGGAGTGTACACTCAGGGGAGTGCTCATTCAGTGGAGTCCTCACTCAGGGGAGTGCGCACTCAAGGGAGTGCACGGTCAGGGGAGAGCATACTCAGGGGAGGGCACACCAGGGGATTCCTCACTCAGGAGAGTGCAAACTCAGAGGGGTGCACACTCAGGGGAACTTTCACTCAGGGGAGTGCACACCCTGGTGAGAGGACAGTCAGTGGTGTGCACACTCAGGGGAGTGCACACTCAGGGTTCTCTTCACCCAGGGGAGTCCACATTCAGGGGAGTGTGCACTCAGGGGCGTTCTCACACAGCGGAGTGCACACTCAGAGGAGCGCACACTCAGGGGAGTGCACACCCTGGGGAGGGAACACTCAGGGGAGTGTACACTCAGGGGAGAGCAAACTCAGGGGTGCCTTCACACAGGAGAGTGCACACTCGGGGGAGTGCGCACTCAGGGGAGTGCACAGTCAGGGGAGTGCACATCCTGAACAGTGAACACTCAGGGGAGTGCTCACTCAGGGGAATGCACATTCAGGGGTGTCTACACCCAGGCGAGTACACACCCAGGGGAGTGCGCACTCAGGAGAGAGCACACTCAGGGGAGTGTACACTCCGGGGAAGGCACATTCAGTGGAGTGCACACTCAGGGGAGTCCTCACTCAGGCGAGAGCACACTCAGGGGAGTTTACACTCAGGGGAGTGCACAGTCAGTGGTGTGCACACTCAGGGTAGTTCTCAATCAGGCGAGTTCACACTCAGGGGAGAGCACACTCAGGGCTGTCCTCACTCAGGCGCGTGCACACTCAGGGGAGTGCGCACTCAGGGGAGTGCACACTCAGGTAAGCATGCACTCAGGGGAGTGCACTCTCAGGGGAATCCTCACTCAGGCGAGTTCTCACTCAGTATTCCTCACTCAGGCGAGTGCACACTCAGGGGAGAGCACACTCAGGGGAGTGTACACTCAGGGGAGTGCTCATTCAGTGGAGTGCACACTCAGGGGAGTCCTCACTCAGGCGAGTTCACACTCAGGAGAGTGCACACTCAGGGGTGTCCTCACTCAGGCGAGAATTCACTCAGGGGAGTGCACATTCAGTGGAGACCTCACTGAGGCGAGTTCTCACTCAGTAGACCTCACTCAGGCGAGTGCACACTCTGGGGAGAGCACACTCAGGGGAGTGTACAGTCAGGGGAGTGCTCATTCAGTGGAGTCCTCACTCAGGGGAGTGCGCACTCAATGGAGTGCACACTCAGGGGAGCGCATACTCAGGGGAGGGCACACTCAGGGGATTCCTCACTCAGGAGAGTGCAAACTCAAAGGAGTGCACACTCAGGGGAGCGTTCACTCAGGGGAGTGCACACCCTGGGGAGAGGACAGTCAGGGGTGTGCACACTCAGGGGAGTGCACACTCAGGGGTCTCTTCACCCAGGGGAGTCCACACTCAGGGGAGTGTGCACTCAGGGGAGTACTCACACAGCGGAGTGCACACTCAGGGGAGTGCACACTCAGGGGAGTGCACACCCTTGGGAGGGAACACTCAGGGGAGTGTACACTCAGGGGAGAGCAAACTCAGGGGTGCCTTCACACAGGAGAGTGCACACTCGGGGGAGTGCGCACTCAGGGGAGCGCACACTCAGGGGAGTGCACATCCTGAAGAATGAACACTCAGGGGAGTGCTCACTCAGGGGAATGCACACTCAGGGGTGTCTACACCCAGGCGAGTACACACCCAGGGGAGTGCGCACTCAGGAGAGAGCACACTCAGGGGAGTGTACACTCCGGGGAAGGCACATTCAGTGGAGTGCACACTCAGGGGAGTCCTCACACAGGCGAGTTCAAACTCATTGGAGTGCACACTCATGGGTGTCCTCACTCAGGCGAGTGCTCACTCAGGGGAGTGCGCACTCAGGGGAGTGCACACTCTGGTGAGCATACACTCAGGGGAGTGCACACTCAGGGGAGTCCTCACTCTGGCGAGTTCTCACTCAGTAGTCCTCACTGAGGGGAGTGTACACTCAGGGGAGAGCACATTCATTGGAGTGCACACTCAGGTGAGCATGCACCCAGGGGAGTGCACACTCAGGCGAGTCCTCACTCATGCGAGTTCACACTCAGGGGAGTGCACACTCAGGGGTGTCCTCACTCAGGCGAGTGCACACTCACGTGAGCGTGCACTCATATGAGTGCACACTTAGGGGCGTCTTCACTCAGATGACTTCACACTCAGTATTCCTCACTCAGGCGAGTGCACACTCAGGGGAGTGCACACCCAGGGGAGTGCACACTCAGGGGAGCACTCACCCTGGGGAGTTTTTAGTAAAGTGAGCGCACACTCAGGGGAGTGCACACTCAGGGGAGAGCACACTCAGGGTAGTGTACACTCAGGGGTGTCTACACCCAGGCGAGTGCACACTCAGGGGAGTGCACAGTCAGGGGAGAACACACTCAGAGGAGTGTACACTCCGGGGAGTGCACATTCAGTGGAGTGCACACTCAGGGGAGTCCTCACTCAGGCGAGTTCACACTCAGGGGAGTGCACAATCAGGGGTGTCCTCACTCAGGCGAGTGCACACTCAGGGGAGTGCGCACTCAGGGGAGTGCACACTCATTTGAGCATGTACTCAGGGGAGTGCACACTTAGGGGAGTCCTCACTCAGGCGAGTTCTCACTCAGTAGTCCTCACTCAGGCGAGTGCACACTCAGGGAAGAGCACACTCAGGGGAGTGTACACTCAGGGGAGTGCACACTCAGGTGAGCATGCACTCAGGGGACTGCACACTCAGGGGAGTCCTCACTCATGCGAGTGCACAATAAGGGGAGTGCACACTCAGGGGAGCGCTCACTCAGGGAAGTGCACACTCAGGGGAGCGCACACTCAGGGGAGTGCATACTCAGGGGAGCGCTCTCTCAGGGGAGTTTACAGTAAGGTGAGCGCACACTCAGAGGAGTGCACACTCAGGGGATTCCTCACACAGGCGTGTGCACACTCAGGAGAGTGCTCACTCATGGGAGTGCACACTCAGGATAGTGTGCACTCAGTGGAGTCCTCACTCAGGGGACTGCACACTCAGGGGAGGGCACATTCATGGGAGTCCTCACTCAGGAGAGTGCAAACTAAGAGGCGTGCACACTCAGGGGATCGCTCACTCAGGGGAGTGCACACCTTGGGGAGATCACACTCAGGGGAGTGCACACTCAGGGGTGTCTACACCCAGGCGAGTGCACACTCAGGGGTGTGTGCACTCAGGGGAGTGCTCACTCAGGGGAGTGCACACTCAGGGGAGAGCACACTCAGTGGAGTGTACACTCAGGAGAGTGCGCATCCAGTGGTGTGCACACTCAGGGGAGTTCTCACACAGGCGAGTTCACTCTCAGGGGAGTGCACACTCAGGGTTGTCCTCACTGAAGTGCGTGCACACTCTGGGGAGTGCTCACTCAGGGGAGTGCACACTCAGGTAAGCATGCACTCAGGGGAGTACACAATCAGGGAAATCCTCACTGAGGCGAGTTCTCACTCAGTAGTCCTCACACAGGCGAGTGCACACTCAGGAGAGAGCACACTCAGGGGAGTGTACACTCAGGGGATTGCTCATTCAGTGGAGTGCACACTCAGGGGAGTCCTCACCCTGGCGAGTTCACACTCAGGTGAGTGTGCACTCAGGGGAGTCCACACTCAGGTGAGCATGCACTCAGGGGAGTGCACACTTAGGGGCATCCTCACTCAGGCGCCTTCACACTCAGTAGTCCTCACTCAGGCGAGTGCACACCCAGGGGAGTGCACACACAGGGGAGTGCTCACTCAGGGAAGTGCACACTCAGGGGAGCGCACACTCAGTTGAGTGCACACGCAGGAGAGCGCTTACTCATAGGAGTGCAAACACAGGATAGTGTGCACTCAGTGGAGTTCTCACTCAGGGGAGTGCACACTCAGGGGAGTGCACACACAGGAGAGCGCACACTCAGGGGAGGGCACACTAGGGTTGCCTTCACCCAGGCAATTGCACACTCAGGGGAGTGTGCATTCAGGGGAGGGCACACTCAGGGGAGTGCACACCCTGAAGAGTGAACACTCAGGGGAGTGCACACTCAGGGGAGCCTCACTCAGGGAAGTCCTCACTCGTTAGAGTGCGAACCCAGAAGAGTGCGCACTCAGGGGAGGGCTCACTCAAAGGAGTCCTCACCCAAACGAGTGCCCCCTCAGGAGACCGCTCACTCACGGGAGTTCACACTCAGGGGAGAGCACACTCAGGGGAGTGTACACACAGGGGTGTCCTCACTCAGGCGAGTGCACAATCAGGGAAGTGCACACTCAGGGGAGCGCTCACTCAGGGAAGTGCACACTCAGGGGAGCGCACACTCAGGGGAGCGCACACTCGGGAGTGCACACTCAGGGGTGTCCTCACTCAGGCGAGTGCACACTGAGGGGAGTGCGCACTCAGGGGAGCGCTCACTCAGGGAAGTGCACCCTCAGGGGAGCGCACACTCAGGGGAGTGCAAACTTAGGGATGCGCTCATTCAGGGGAGTTTTCAGTAAAGTGAGCGCACACTCAGGGGAGTGCACACTCGGGAGAGCACACTCAGGGGAGTGCACACTCAGGTGAGCATTCACTCAGGGGAGTGCACACTCAGGGGAGTCCTCACTCAGGCGAGTTCTCACTCAGTAGTCCTCACTCAGGCGAGGGCACTCTCAGGGGTGAGCACACTCAGGGGAGTGCTCATTCAGTGGAGTCCTCACTCAGGTGAGTGTGCACTCAAGGGAGTGCACACTCAGGGGAGCGCATACTCAGGGGTGGGCATACTCAGGGAATTCCTCACTCAGGAGAGTGCAAACTCAGAGGAGTGCACACTCAGGGAAGCGTTCACTCAGGGGAGTGCACACCCTGGGGAGAGAACAGTCAGGGGTGTGCACACTCAGGGGAGTGGACACTCAGGGGTCTCTTCACCCAGGCAAGTCCACACTCAGGGGAGTGTGCACTCAGGGGAGCGCTCACTCAATGGAGTGCACACTCAGGGGAGTGCACACTCACGGGAGTGCACACACTGGGGAGGGAACACTCAGGGGAGTGTACACTCAGGGGAGTGCAAACTAAGGGGTGCCTTCACCCAGGAGAGTGCACACTCGGGGGAGTGCGCACTCAGGGGAGCGCACACTCAGGGCAGTGCACATTCTGAAGAGTGAACACCCAGGGGAGTGCTCACTCAGGGGAATGCACACTCAGGGGTGTCTACACCCAGGCGAGTGCACACTCAGGGGACTGCGCACTCATGGGAGTCCTCACTCAGGCAACTTCAAACTCCGTAGTCCTCACTCAGGCGAGTGAGCACTCAGGAGAGTGCACACTCAGGGGAGTCCTCACTCAGGGGAGCGAACACTCAGGGGAGGGCACACTCAGGAGAGTCCTCACTCAGGAGAGTGCAAACTAAGAGGCGTGCACACTCAGGGGATCGCTCACTCATGGGAGTGCACACCTTGGGGAGCAAACACTCAGGGGAGATCACACTCAGGGGAGTGCACACTCAGGGGTGTCTACACCAAGGTGAGTGCACACTCCGGGGTGTGTGCACTCAGGGGAGTGCTCACTCAGGGGAGTGCACACGCAGGGGAGAGCACACTCAGGGGAGTGTACACTCAGGTTAGTGCACAGTCAGTGCTGTGCACACTCAGGGATGTTCTCACTCAGGCGTGTTCACACTCAGCGGAGAGCACACTCAGGGCTGTCCTCAATCAGGCACGTGCGCACTCAGGGGAGTGAGCACTCAGGGGAGTGCACACTCAGATAAGCATGCACTCAGGGGAGTGCACACTCAGGGGAATCCTCACTCAGGCGAGTTCTCACTCAGTAGTCCTCTATCAGGCGAGTGCACACTCAGGAGAGTGCACAATCAGGGGTGTCCTCACTCAGGCGAGAATTCACTCAGGGGAGTGCACATTCAGGGGAGACGTCACTCAGGCGAGTTCTCACTCAGTAGTCCTCACTCAGGCGAGTGCACACTCATGGGAGAGCACACTCAGGGGAGTGTACACTCAGGGGAGTGCTCATTCAGTGGAGTCCTCACTCAGGGGAGTGCGCACTCAAGGGAGTGCACGGTCAGGGGAGAGCATACTCAGGGGAGGGCACACCAGGGGATTCCTCACTCAGGAGAGTGCAAACTCAGAGGGGTGCACACTCAGGGGAACTTTCACTCAGGGGAGTGCACACCCTGGTGAGAGGACAGTCAGTGGTGTGCACACTCAGGGGAGTGCACACTCAGGGTTCTCTTCACCCAGGGGAGTCCACATTCAGGGGAGTGTGCACTCAGGGGCGTTCTCACACAGCGGAGTGCACACTCAGAGGAGCGCACACTCAGGGGAGTGCACACCCTGGGGAGGGAACACTCAGGGGAGTGTACACTCAGGGGAGAGCAAACTCAGGGGTGCCTTCACACAGGAGAGTGCACACTCGGGGGAGTGCGCACTCAGGGGAGTGCACAGTCAGGGGAGTGCACATCCTGAACAGTGAACACTCAGGGGAGTGCTCACTCAGGGGAATGCACACTCAGGGGTGTCTACACCAAGGCGAGTGCACACTCAGGGGAGTGCGCACTCAGGGGAGAGCACACACAGGGGAGTGTACACTCCGGGGAGGGCACATTCAGTGGAGTGCACACTCAGGGGAGTCCTCACTCAGGCGAGAGCACACTCAGGGGAGTTTACACTCAGGGGAGTGCACAGTCAGTGGTGTGCACACTCAGGGTAGTTCTCAATCAGGCGAGTTCACACTCAGGGGAGAGCACACTCAGGGCTGTCCTCACTCAGGCGCGTGCACACTCAGGGGAGTGCGCACTCAGGGGAGTGCACACTCAGGTAAGCATGCACTCAGGGGAGTGCACTCTCAGGGGAATCCTCACTCAGGCGAGTTCTCACTCAGTATTCCTCACTCAGGCGAGTGCACACTCAGGGGAGAGCACACTCAGGGGAGTGTACACTCAGGGGAGTGCTCATTCAGTGGAGTGCACACTCAGGGGAGTCCTCACTCAGGCGAGTTCACACTCAGGAGAGTGCACACTCAGGGGTGTCCTCACTCAGGCGAGAATTCACTCAGGGGAGTGCACATTCAGTGGAGACCTCACTGAGGCGAGTTCTCACTCAGTAGACCTCACTCAGGCGAGTGCACACTCTGGGGAGAGCACACTCAGGGGAGTGTACAGTCAGGGGAGTGCTCATTCAGTGGAGTCCTCACTCAGGGGAGTGCGCACTCAAGGGAGTGCACACTCAGGGGAGCGCATACTCAGGGGAGGGCACACTCAGGGGATTCCTCACTCAGGAGAGTGCAAACTCAAAGGAGTGCACACTCAGGGGAGCGTTCACTCAGGGGAGTGCACACCCTGGGGAGAGGACAGTCAGGGGTGTGCACACTCAGGGGAGTGCACACTCAGGGGTCTCTTCACCCAGGGGAGTCCACACTCAGGGGAGTGTGCACTCAGGGGAGTACTCACACAGCGGAGTGCACACTCAGGGGAGTGCACACTCAGGGGAGTGCACACCCTTGGGAGGGAACACTCAGGGGAGTGTACACTCAGGGGAGAGCAAACTCAGGGGTGCCTTCAGACAGGAGAGTGCACACTCGGGGGAGTGCGCACTCAGGGGAGCGCACACTCAGGGGAGTGCACATCCTGAAGAATGAACACTCAGGGGAGTGCTCACTCAGGGGAATGCACACTCAGGGTTGTCTACACCCAGGCGAGTACACACCCAGGGGAGTGCGCACTCAGGAGAGAGCACACTCAGGGGAGTGTACACTCCGGGGAAGGCACATTCAGTGGAGTGCACACTCAGGGGAGTCCTCACACAGGCGAGTTCAAACTCATTGGAGTGCACACTCATGGGTGTCCTCACTTAGGCGAGTGCTCACTCAGGGGAGTGCGCACTCAGGGGAGTGCACACTCTGGTGAGCATACACTCAGGGGAGTGCACACTCAGGGGAGTCCTCACTCTGGCGAGTTCTCACTCAGTAGTCCTCACTGAGGGGAGTGTACACTCAGGGGAGAGCACATTCATTGGAGTGCACACTCAGGTGAGCATGCACCCAGGGGAGTGCACACTCAGGCGAGTCCTCACTCATGCGAGTTCACACTCAGGGGAGTGCACACTCAGGGGTGTCCTCACTCAGGCGAGTGCACACTCACGTGAGCGTGCACTCATATGAGTGCACACTTAGGGGCGTCTTCACTCAGATGACTTCACACTCAGTATTCCTCACTCAGGCGAGTGCACACTCAGGGGAGTGCACACCCAGGGGAGTGCACACTCAGGGGAGCACTCACCCTGGGGAGTTTTTAGTAAAGTGAGCGCACACTCAGGGGAGAGCACACTCAGGGTAGTGTACACTCAGGGGTGTCTACACCCAGGCGAGTGCACACTCAGGGGAGTGCACAGTCAGGGGAGAACACACTCAGGGGAGTGTACACTCCGGGGAGTGCACATACAGTGGAGTGCACACTCAGGGGAGTCCTCACTCAGGCGAGTTCACACTCAGGGGAGTGCACACTCAGGGGTGTGTGCACTCAGGGGAGTGCTCACTCAGGGGAGTGCACACTCAGGGGAGAGCACACTCAGTGGAGTGTACACTCAGGAGAGTGCGCATCCAGTGGTGTGCACACTCAGGGGAGTTCTCACACAGGCGAGTTCACTCTCAGGGGAGTGCACACTCAGGGTTGTCCTCACTCAAGTGCGTGCACACTCAGGGGAGTGCTCACTCAGGGGAGTGCACACTCAGGTAAGCATGCACTCAGGGGAGTACACAATCAGGGGAATCCTCACTGAGGCGAGTTCTCACTCAGTAGTCCTCACACAGGCGAGTGCACACTCAGGAGAGAGCACACTCAGGGGAGTGTACACTCAGGGGATTGCTCATTCAGTGGAGTGCACACTCAGGGGAGTCCTCACCCTGGCGAGTTCACACTCAGGTGAGTGTGCACTCAGGGGAGTCCACACTCAGGTGAGCATGCACTCAGGGGAGTGCACACTTAGGGGCATCCTCACTCAGGCGCCTTCACACTCAGTAGTCCTCACTCAGGCGAGTGCACACCCAGGGGAGTGCACACACAGGGGAGTGCTCACTCAGGGAAGTGCACACTCAGGGGAGCGCACACTCAGTTGAGTGCACACGCAGGAGAGCGCTTACTCATAGGAGTGCAAACACAGGATAGTGTGCATTCAGTGGAGTCCTCACTCAGGGGTGTGCACACTCAGGGGAGTGCACACACAGGAGAGCGCACACTCAGGGGAGGGCACACTAGGGTTGCCTTCACCCAGGCAATTGCACACTCAGGGGAGTGTGCATTCAGGGGAGGGCACACTCAGGGGAGTGCACACCCTGAAGAGTGAACACTCAGGGGAGTGCATGCTCAGGGGAGCCTCACTCAGGGAAGTCCTCACTCGTTAGAGTGCGAACTCAGAAGAGTGCGCACTCAGGGGAGGGCTCACTCAAAGGAGTCCTCACTCAAACGAGTGCCCCCTCAGGAGACCGCTCACTCACGGGAGTTCACACTCAGGGGAGAGCACACTCAGGGGAGTGTACACACAGGGGTGTCCTCACTCAGGCGAGTGCACAATCAGGGAAGTGCACACTCAGGGGAGCGCTCACTCAGGGAAGTGCACACTCAGGGGAGCGCACACTCAGGGGAGCGCACACTCAGGGGAGTGCACACTCAGGGGTGTCCTCACTCAGGCGAGTGCACACTGAGGGGAGTGCGCACTCAGGGGAGCGCTCACTCAGGGAAGTGCACCCTCAGGGGAGCGCACACTCAGGGGAGTGCAAACTCAGGGATGCGCTCATTCAGGGGAGTTTTCAGTAAAGTGAGCCCACACTCAGGGGAGTGCACACTCGGGAGAGCACACTCAGGGGAGTGCACACTCAGGTGAGCATTCACTCAGGGGAGTGCACACTCAGGGGAGTCCTCACTCAGGCGAGTTCTCACTCAGTAGTCCTCACTCAGGCGAGGGCACTCTCAGGGGAGAGCACACTCAGGGGAGTGCTCATTCAGTGGAGTCCTCACTCAGGTGAGTGCGCACTCAAGGGAGTGCACACTCAGGGGAGCGCATACTCAGGGGTGGGCATACTCAGGGAATTCCTCACTCAGGAGAGTGCAAACTCAGAGGAGTGCACACTCAGGGAAGCGTTCACTCAGGGGAGTGCACACCCTGGGGAGAGAACAGTCAGGGGTGTGCACACTCAGGGGAGTGGACACTCAGGGGTCTCTTCACCCAGGCAAGTCCACACTCAGGGGAGTGTGCACTCAGGGGAGCGCTCACTCAATGGAGTGCACACTCAGGGGAGTGCACACTCACGGGAGTGCACACACTGGGGAGGGAACACTCAGGGGAGTGTACACTCAGGGGAGTGCAAACTAAGGGGTGCCTTCACCCAGGAGAGTGCACACTCGGGGGAGTGCGCACTCAGGGGAGCGCGCACTCAGGGCAGTGCACATCCTGAAGAGTGAACACCCAGGGGAGTGCTCACTCAGGGGAATGCACACTCAGGGGTGTCTACACCCAGGCGAGTGCACACTCAGGGGACTGTGCACTCATGGGAGTCCTCACTCAGGCAACTTCAAACTCCGTAGTCCTCACTCAGGCTAGTGAGCACTCAGGAGAGTGCACACTCAGGGGAGTCCTCACCCAGGGGAGCGAACACTCAGGGGAGGGCACACTCAGGAGAGTCCTCACTCAGGAGAGTGCAAACTAAGAGGCGTGCACACTCAGGGGATCGCTCACTCATGGGAGTGCACACCTTGGGGAGCAAACACTCAGGGGAGATCACACTCAGGGGAGTGCACACTCAGGGGTGTCTACACCAAGGTGAGTGCACACTCAGGGGTGTGTGCACTCAGGGGAGTGCTCACTCAGGGGAGTGCACACGCAGGGGAGAGCACACTCAGGGGAGTGTACACTCAGGGGAGTGCACAGTCAGTGCTGTGCACACTCAGGGAAGTTCTCACTCAGGCGTGTTCACACTCAGCGGAGAGCACACTCAGGGCTGTCCTCAATCAGGCGCGTGCGCACTCAGGGGAGTGAGCACTCAGGGGAGTGCACACTCAGGTAAGCATGCACTCAGGGGAGTGCACACTCAGGGGAATCCTCACTCAGGCGAGTTCTCACTCAGTAGTCCTCTATCAGGCGAGTGCACACTCAGGGGAGAGCACAATCAGGGGAGTGTACACTCCGGGGAGTGCTCATTCAGTGGAGTGCACAATCAGGGGAGTCCTCACTCAGGCGAGTTCACACTCAGGAGAGTGCACAATCAGGGGTGTCCTCACTCAGGCGAGAATTCACTCAGGGGAGTGCACATTCAGGGGAGACGTCACTCAGGCGAGTTCTCACTCAGTAGTCCTCACTCAGGCGAGTGCACACTCATGGGAGAGCACACTCAGGGGAGTGTACACTCAGGGGAGTGCTCATTCAGTGGAGTCCTCACTCAGGGGAGTGCGCACTCAAGGGAGTGCACAGTCAGGGGAGAGCATACTCAGGGGAGGGCACACCAGGGGATTCCTCACTCAGGAGAGTGCAAACTCAGAGGGGTGCACACTCAGGGGAACTTTCACTCAGGGGAGTGCACACCCTGGTGAGAGGACAGTCAGTGGTGTGCACACTCAGGGGAGTGCACACTCAGGGTTCTCTTCACCCAGGGGAGTCCACATTCAGGGGAGTGTGCACTCAGGGGCGTTCACACACAGCGGAGTGCACACTCAGAGGAGCGCACACTCAGGGGAGTGCACACCCTGGGGAGGGAACACTCAGGGGAGTGTACACTCAGGGGAGAGCAAACTCAGGGGTGCCTTCACACAGGAGAGTGCACACTCGGGGGAGTGCGCACTCAGGGGAGTGCACAGTCAGGGGAGTGCACATCCTGAACAGTGAACACTCAGGGGAGTGCTCACTCAGGGGAATGCACACTCAGGGGTGTCTACACCAAGGCGAGTGCACACTCAGGGGAGTGCGCACTCAGGGGAGAGCACACACAGGGGAGTGTACACTCCGGGGAGGGCACATTCAGTGGAGTGCACACTCAGGGGAGTCCTCACTCAGGCGAGAGCACACTCAGGGGAGTTTACACTCAGGGGAGTGCACAGTCAGTGGTGTGCACACTCAGGGTAGTTCTCAATCAGGCGAGTTCACACTCAGGGGAGAGCACACTCAGGGCTGTCCTCAATCAGGCGCGTGCACACTCAGGGGAGTGCGCACTCAGGGGAGTGCACACTCAGGTAAGCATGCACTCAGGGGAGTGCACTCTCAGGGGAATCCTCACTCAGGCGAGTTCTCACTCAGTAGTCCTCACTCAGGCGAGTGCACACTCAGGGGAGAGCACACTCAGGGGAGTGTACACTCAGGGGAGTGCTCATTCAGTGGAGTGCACACTCAGGGGAGTCCTCACTCAGGCGAGTACACACTCAGGAGAGTGCACACTCAGGGGTGTCCTCACTCAGGCGAGAATTCACTCAGGGGAGTGCACATTCAGTGGAGACCTCACTGAGGCGAGTTCTCACTCAGTAGACCTCACTCAGGCGAGTGCACACTCTGGGGAGAGCAAACTCAGGGGAGTGTACAGTCAGGGGAGTGCTCATTCAGTGGAGTCCTCACTCAGGGGAGTGCGCACTCAAGGGAGTGCACACTCAGGGGAGCGCATACTCAGGGGAGGGCACACTCAGGGGATTCCTCACTCAGGAGAGTGCAAACTCAAAGGAGTGCACACTCAGGGGAGCGTTCACTCAGGGGAGTGCACACCCTGGGGAGAGGACAGTCAGGGGTGTGCACACTCAGGGGAGTGCACACTCAGGGGTCTCTTCACCCAGGGGAGTCCACACTCAGGGGAGTGTGCACTCAGGGGAGTACTCACACAGCGGAGTGCACACTCAGGGGAGTGCACACTCAGGGGAGTGCACACCCTTGGGAGGGAACACTCAGGGGAGTGTACACTCAGGGGAGAGCAAACTCAGGGGTGCCTTCACACAGGAGAGTGCACACTCGGGGGAGTGCGCACTCAGGGGAGCGCACACTCAGGGGAGTGCACATCCTGAAGAATGAACACTCAGGGGAGTGCTCACTCAGGGGAATGCACACTCAGGGGTGTCTACACCCAGGCGAGTACACACCCAGGGGAGTGCGCACTCAGGAGAGAGCACACTCAGGGGAGTGTACACTCCGGGGAAGGCACATTCAGTGGAGTGCACACTCAGGGGAGTCCTCACACAGGCGAGTTCAAACTCATTGGAGTGCACACTCATGGGTGTCCTCACTCAGGCGAGTGCTCACTCAGGGGAGTGCGCACTCAGGGGAGTGCACACTCTGGTGAGCATACACTCAGGGGAGTGCACACTCAGGGGAGTCCTCACTCTGGCGAGTTCTCACTCAGTAGTCCTCACTGAGGGGAGTGTACACTCAGGGGAGAGCACATTCATTGGAGTGCACACTCAGGTGAGCATGCACCCAGGGGAGTGCACACTCAGGCGAGTCCTCACTCATGCGAGTTCACACTCAGGGGAGTGCACACTCAGGGGTGTCCTCACTCAGGCGAGTGCACACTCACGTGAGCGTGCACTCATATGAGTGCACACTTAGGGGCGTCTTCACTCAGATGACTTCACACTCAGTATTCCTCACTCAGGCGAGTGCACACTCAGGGGAGTGCACACCCAGGGGAGTGCACACTCAGGGGAGCACTCACCCTGGGGAGTTTTTAGTAAAGTGAGCGCACACTCAGGGGAGTGCACACTCAGGGGAGAGCACACTCAGGGTAGTGTACACCCAGGGGTGTCTACACCCAGGCGAGTGCACACTCAGGGGAGTGCACAGTCAGGGGAGAACACACTCAGGGGAGTGTACACTCCGGGGAGTGCACATTCAGTGGAGTGCACACTCAGGGGAGTCCTCACTCAGGCGAGTTCACACTCAGGGGAGTGCACACTCAGGGGTGTCCTCACTCAGGCGAGTGCACACTCAGGGGAGTGCGCACTCAGGGGAGTGCACACTCATTTGAGCATGTACTCAGGGGAGTGCACACTTAGGGGAGTCCTCACTCAGGCGAGTTCTCACTCAGTAGTCCTCACTCAGGCGAGTGCACACTCAGGGAAGAGCACACTCAGGGGAGTGTACACTCAGGGGAGTGCACACTCAGGTGAGCATGCACTCAGGGGACTGCACACTCAGGGGAGTCCTCACTCATGCGAGTGCACAATAAGGGGAGTGCACACTCAGGGGAGCGCTCACTCAGGGAAGTGCACACTCAGGGGAGCGCACACTCAGGGGAGTGCATACTCAGGGGAACGCTCTCTCAGGGGAGTTTACAGTAAGGTGAGCGCACACTCAGGGGAGTGCACACTCAGGGGATTCCTCACACAGGCGTGTGCACACTCAGGAGAGTGCTCACTCATGGGAGTGCACACTCAGGATAGTGTGCACTCAGTGGAGTCCTCAGGGGACTGCACACTCAGGGGAGGGCACACTCATGGGAGTCCTCACTCAGGAGAGTGCAAACTAAGAGGCGTGCACACTCAGGGGATCGCTCACTCAGGGGAGTGCACACCTTGGGGAGATCACACTCAGGGGAGTGCACACTCAGGGGTGTCTACACCCAGGCGAGTGCACACTCAGGGGTGTGTGCACTCAGGGGAGTGCTCACTCAGGGGAGTGCACACTCAGGGGAGAGCACACTCAGGGGAGTGTACACTCAGGAGAGTGCGCATCCAGTGGTGTGCACACTCAGGGGAGTTCTCACACAGGCGAGTTCACTCTCAGGGGAGTGCACACTCAGGGTTGTCCTCACTCAAGTGCGTGCACACTCTGGGGAGTGCTCACTCAGGGGAGTGCACACTCAGGTAAGCATGCACTCAGGGGAGTACACAATCAGGGGAATCCTCACTGAGGCGAGTTCTCACTCAGTAGTCCTCACACAGGCGAGTGCACACTCAGGAGAGAGCACACTCAGGGGAGTGTACACTCAGGGGATTGCTCATTCAGTGGAGTGCACACTCAGGGGAGTCCTCACCCTGGCGAGTTCACACTCAGGTGATTGTGCACTCAGCGGAGTCCACACTCAGGTGAGCATGCACTCAGGGGAGTGCACACTTAGGGGCATCCTCACTCAGGCGCCTTCACACTCAGTAGTCCTCACTCAGGCGAGTGCACACCCAGGGGAGTGCACACACAGGGGAGTGCTCACTCAGGGAAGTGCACACTCAGGGGAGCGCACACTCAGTTGAGTGCACACGCAGGAGAGCGCTTACTCATAGGAGTGCAAACACAGGATAGTGTGCACTCAGTGGAGTCCTCACTCAGGGGAGTGCACACTCAGGGGAGTGCACACACAGGAGAGCGCACACTCAGGGGAGGGCACACTAGGGTTGCCTTCACCCAGGCAATTGCACACTCAGGGGAGTGTGCATTCAGGGGAGGGCACACTCAAGGGAGTGCACACCCTGAAGAGTGAACACTCAGGGGAGTGCACACTCAGGGGAGCCTCACTCAGGGAAGTCCTCACTCGTTAGAGTGCGAACTCAGAAGAGTGCGCACTCAGGGGAGGGCTCACTCAAAGGAGTCCTCACTCAAACGAGTGCCCCCTCAGGAGACCGCTCACTCACGGGAGTTCACACTCAGGGGAGAGCACACTCAGGGGAGTGTACACACAGGGGTGTCCTCACTCAGGCGAGTGCACAATCAGGGAAGTGCACACTCAGGGGAGCGCTCACTCAGGGAAGTGCACACTCAGGGGAGCGCACACTCAGGGGAGCGCACACTCAGGGGAGTGCACACTCAGGGGTGTCCTCACTCAGGCGAGTGCACACTGAGGGGAGTGCGCACTCAGGGGAGCGCTCACTCAGGGAAGTGCACCCTCAGGGGAGCGCACACTCAGGGGAGTGCAAACTCAGGGATGCGCTCATTCAGGGGAGTTTTCAGTAAAGTGAGCGCACACTCAGGGGAGTGCACACTCAGGGGAGAGCACACTCAGGGGAGTGCACACTCAGGTGAGCATTCACTCAGGGGAGTGCACACTCAGGGGAGTCCTCACTCAGGCGAGTTCTCACTCAGTAGTCCTCACTCAGGCGAGGGCACTCTCAGGGGAGAGCACACTCAGGGGAGTGCTCATTCAGTGGAGTCCTCACTCAGGTGAGTGCGCACTCAAGGGAGTGCACACTCAGGGGAGCGCATACTCAGGGGTGGGCATACTCAGGGAATTCCTCACTCAGGAGAGTGCAAACTCAGAGGAGTGCACACTCAGGGAAGCGTTCACTCAGGGGAGTGCACACCCTGGGGAGAGAACAGTCAGGGGTGTGCACACTCAGGGGAGTGGACACTCAGGGGTCTCTTCACCCAGGCAAGTCCACACTCAGGGGAGTGTGCACTCAGGGGAGCGCTCACTCAATGGAGTGCACACTCAGGGGAGTGCACACTCACGGGAGTGCACACACTGGGGAGGGAACACTCAGGGGAGTGTACACTCAGGGGAGTGCAAACTAAGGGGTGCCTTCACCCAGGAGAGTGCACACTCGGGGGAGTGCGCACTCAGGGGAGCGCACACTCAGGGCAGTGCACATCCTGAAGAGTGAACACCCAGGGGAGTGCTCACTCAGGGGAATGCACACTCAGGGGTGTCTACACCCAGGCGAGTGCACACTCAGGGGACTGCGCACTCATGGGAGTCCTCACTCAGGCAACTTCAAACTCCGTAGTCCTCACTCAGGCGAGTGAGCACTCAGGAGAGTGCACACTCAGGGGAGTCCTCACTCAGGAGAGTGCAAACTAAGAGGCGTGCACACTCAGGGGATCGCTCACTCATGGGAGTGCACACCTTGGGGAGCAAACACTCAGGGGAGATCACACTCAGGGGAGTGCACACTCAGGGGTGTCTACACCAAGGTGAGTGCACACTCAGGGGTGTGTGCACTCAGGGGAGTGCTCACTCAGGGGAGTGCACACGCAGGGGAGAGCACACTCAGGGGAGTGTACACTCAGGGGAGTGCACAGTCAGTGCTGTGCACACTCAGGGAAGTTCTCACTCAGGCGTGTTCACACTCAGCGGAGAGCACACTCAGGGCTGTCCTCAATCAGGCGCGTGCGCACTCAGGGGAGTGAGCACTCAGGGGAGTGCACACTCAGGTAAGCATGCACTCAGGGGAGTGCACACTCAGGGGAATCCTCACTCAGGCGAGTTCTCACTCAGTAGTCCTCTATCAGGCGAGTGCACACTCAGGGGAGAGCACAATCAGGGGAGTGTACACTCCGGGGAGTGCTCATTCAGTGGAGTGCACAATCAGGGGAGTCCTCACTCAGGCGAGTTCACACTCAGGAGAGTGCACAATCAGGGGTGTCCTCACTCAGGCGAGAATTCACTCAGGGGAGTGCACATTCAGGGGAGACGTCACTCAGGCGAGTTCTCACTCAGTAGTCCTCACTCAGGCGAGTGCACACTCATGGGAGAGCACACTCAGGGGAGTGTACACTCAGGGGAGTGCTCATTCAGTGGAGTCCTCACTCAGGGGAGTGCGCACTCAAGGGAGTGCACGGTCAGGGGAGAGCATACTCAGGGGAGGGCACACCAGGGGATTCCTCACTCAGGAGAGTGCAAACTCAGAGGGGTGCACACTCAGGGGAACTTTCACTCAGGGGAGTGCACACCCTGGTGAGAGGACAGTCAGTGGTGTGCACACTCAGGGGAGTGCACACTCAGGGTTCTCTTCACCCAGGGGAGTCCACATTCAGGGGAGTGTGCACTCAGGGGCGTTCTCACACAGCGGAGTGCACACTCAGAGGAGCGCACACTCAGGGGAGTGCACACCCTGGGGAGGGAACACTCAGGGGAGTGTACACTCAGGGGAGAGCAAACTCAGGGGTGCCTTCACACAGGAGAGTGCACACTCGGGGGAGTGCGCACTCAGGGGAGTGCACAGTCAGGGGAGTGCACATCCTGAACAGTGAACACTCAGGGGAGTGCTCACTCAGGGGAATGCACACTCAGGGGTGTCTACACCAAGGCGAGTGCACACTCATGGGAGTGCGCACTCAGGGGAGAGCCACACAGGGGAGTGTACACTCCGGGGAGGGCACATTCAGTGGAGTGCACACTCAGGGGAGTCCTCACTCAGGCGAGAGCACACTCAGGGGAGTTTACACTCAGGGGAGTGCACAGTCAGTGGTGTGCACACTCAGGGTAGTTCTCAATCAGGCGAGTTCACACTCAGGGGAGAGCACACTCAGGGCTGTCCTCACTCAGGCGCGTGCACACTCAGGGGAGTGCGCACTCAGGGGAGTGCACACTCAGGTAAGCATGCACTCAGGGGAGTGCACTCTCAGGGGAATCCTCACTCAGGCGAGTTCTCACTCAGTAGTCCTCACTCAGGCGAGTGCACACTCAGGGGAGAGCACACTCAGGGGAGTGTACACTCAGGGGAGTGCTCATTCAGTGGAGTGCACACTCAGGGGAGTCCTCACTCAGGCGAGTACACACTCAGGAGAGTGCACACTCAGGGGTGTCCTCACTCAGGCGAGAATTCACTCAGGGGAGTGCACATTCAGTGGAGACCTCACTGAGGCGAGTTCTCACTCAGTAGACCTCACTCAGGCGAGTGCACACTCTGGGGAGAGCACACTCAGGGGAGTGTACAGTCAGGGGAGTGCTCATTCAGTGGAGTCCTCACTCAGGGGAGTGCGCACTCAAGGGAGTGCACACTCAGGGGAGCGCATACTCAGGGGAGGTCACACTCAGGGGATTCCTCACTCAGGAGAGTGCAAACTCAAAGGAGTGCACACTCAGGGGAGCGTTCACTCAGGGGAGTGCACACCCTGGGGAGAGGACAGTCAGGGGTGTGCACACTCAGGGGAGTGCACACTCAGGGGTCTCTTCACCCAGGGGAGTCCACACTCAGGGGAGTGTGCACTCAGGGGAGTACTCACACAGCGGAGTGCACACTCAGGGGAGTGCACACTCAGGGGAGTGCACACCCTTGGGAGGGAACACTCAGGGGAGTGTACACTCAGGGGAGAGCAAACTCAGGGGTGCCTTCACACAGGAGAGTGCACACTCGGGGGAGTGTGCACTCAGGGGAGCGCACACCCAGGGGAGTGCACATCCTGAAGAATGAACACTCAGGGGAGTGCTCACTCAGGGGAATGCACACTCAGGGGTGTCTACACCCAGGCGAGTACACACCCAGGGGAGTGCGCACTCAGGAGAGAGCACACTCAGGGGAGTGTACACTCCGGGGAAGGCACATTCAGTGGAGTGCACACTCAGGGGAGTCCTCACACAGGCGAGTTCAAACTCATTGGAGTGCACACTCATGGGTGTCCTCACTCAGGCGAGTGCTCACTCAGGGGAGTGCGCACTCAGGGGAGTGCACACTCTGGTGAGCATACACTCAGGGGAGTGCACACTCAGGGGAGTCCTCACTCTGGCGACTTCTCACTCAGTAGTCCTCACTGAGGGGAGTGTACACTCAGGGGAGAGCACATTCATTGGAGTGCACACTCAGGTGAGCATGCACCCAGGGGAGTGCACACTCAGGCGAGTCCTCACTCATGCGAGTTCACACTCAGGGGAGTGCACACTCAGGGGTGTCCTCACTCAGGCGAGTGCACACTCACGTGAGCGTGCACTCATGTGAGTGCACACTTAGGGGCGTCTTCACTCAGACGACTTCACACTCAGTATTCCTCACTCAGGCGAGTGCACACTCAGGGGAGTGCACATGCATGGGAGTGCACACTCAGGGGAGCGCTCACTCTGGGGAGTTTTTAGTAGAGTGAGCGCACACTCAGGGGAGTGCACACTCAGGGAGAGCACACTCAGGGGAGTGTACACTCAGGGGTGTCTACACCCAGGCGAGTGCACACTCAGGGGAGTGCACAGTCAGGGGAGAACACACTCAGGGGAGTGTACACTCCGGGGAGTGCACATTCAGTGGAGTGCACACTCATGGGAGTCCTCACTCAGGCGAGTTCACACTCAGGGGAGTGCACACTCAGGGGTGTCCTCACTCAGGCGAGTGCACACTCAGGGGAGCGCGCACTCAGGGGAGTGCACACTCAGGGGAGCGCGCACTCAGGGGAGTGCACACTCAGGGGAGCGCGCACTCAGGGGAGTGCACACTCAGGGGAGCGCGCACTCAGGGGAGTGCACACTCAGGGGAGTCCTCACTCAGGCGAGTTCTCACTCAGTAGTCCTCACTCAGGCGAGTGCACACTCAGGGAAGAGCACACTCAGGGGAGTGTACACTCAGGGGAGTGCACACTCAAGTGAGCATGCACTCAGGGGACTGCACACTCAGGGGAGTCCTCACTCATGCGAGTGCACAATAAGGGGAGTGCTCACTCAGGGGAGCGCTCACTCAGGGAAGTGCACACTCAGGGGAGCGCACACTCAGGGGAGTGCATACTCAGTGGAGCGCTCTCTCAGAGGAGTTTACAGTAAGGTGAGCGCACACTCAGGGGAGTGCACACTCAGGGGATTTCACACAGGCGTGTGTACACTCAGGAGAGTGCTCACTCATGGGAGTGCACACTCAGGATAGTGTGCACTCAGTGGAGCCCTCACTCAGGGGAGTGCACACTCAGGGGAGGGCACACTCATGGGAGTCCTCACTCAGGAGAGTGTAAACTAAGAGGCGTGCACACTCAGGGGATCGCTCACTCAGGGGAGTGCACACCTTGGGGAGATCACACTCAGGGGAGTGCACACTCAGGGGTGTCTTCACCCAGGCGAGTGCACACTCAGGGGTGTGTGCACTCAGGGGAGTGCTCACTCAGGGGAGTGCACACTCAGGGGAGAGCACACTCAGGGGAGTGTACACTCAGGAGAGTGCACATCCAGTGGTGTGCACACTCAGGGGAGTTCTCACTCAGGCGAGTTCACTCTCAGGGGAGTGCACACTCAGGGTTGTCCTCACTCAGGTGCGTGCACACTCAGGGGAGTGCGCACTCAGGGGAGTGCACACTCAGGTAAGCATGCACTCAGGGGAGTACACAATCAGGGGAATCCTCACTGAGGCGAGTTCTCAATCAGTAGTCCTCACTCAGGCGAGTGCACACTCAGGGGAGAGCACACTCAGGGGAGTGTACACTCAGGGGATTGCTCATTCAGTGGAGTGCACACTCAGGGGAGTCCTCACTCTGGCGAGTTCACACTCAGGGGAGTGTGCACTCAGGGGAGTCCACACTCAGGTGAGCATGCACTCAGGGGAGTGCACACTTAGGGGCATCCTCACTCAGGCGCCTTCACACTCAGTAGTCCTCACTCAGGCAAGTGCACACTCATGAGAGTGCACACACAGTGGAGCGCTCACTCAGGGAAGTTCACCCTCAGGGGAGCACACACTCAGGGGAGTGCACACTCAGTGGAGCGCTCACTCAGGAGAGTTTTCAGTAAAGTGAGCGCACACTCAGGGGAGTGCACACTCATGGGAGAGCACACTCATGGGAGTGCACACTCAGGGGTGTCTTCACTCAGGCGAGTGCACACTCAGGGGAGTGCACACTCAGGTGAGCATTCACTCAGGGGAGTGCACACTCAGGGGAGTCCTCACTCAGGCGAGTTCTCACTCAGTAGTCCTCACTCAGGCGAGTGCACTCTCAGGGGAGAGCACACTCAGGGGAGTGTACACTCAGGGGAGTGCTCATTCAGTGGAGTCCTCACTCAGGGGAGTGCACACTCAAAGGAGTGCACACTCAGGGGAGCGCATACTCAGGGGAGGGCGCACTCAGGGGATTCCTCACTCAGGAGAGTGCAAACACAGAGGAGTGCACACTCAGGGGAGCGTTCACTCAGGGGAGTGCACACCCGTTGGAGAGAACAGTCAGGGGTGTGCACACTCAGGGGAGTGGACACTCAGGGGTCTCTTCACGCAGGCGAGTCCACATTCAGGGGAGTGTGCTCTCAGGGGAGCGCTCACTCAACGGAGTGCACACTCAGGGGAGCGCACACTCAGGGGAGTGCACACCCTGGGGAGGGAACACTCAGGGGAGTGTACACTCAGGGGAGCGCAAACTCAGGGGTGAATTCACCCAGGAGAGTGCACACTCGGGGGAGTGCACACTCAGGGGAGCGCACACCGAAGGGAGTGCACATCCTGAAGAGTGAACACTCAGGGGAGTGCTCACTCAGGGGAATGCACACCCAGAGGTGTCTACACCTAGGCGAGTGCACACTCAGGGGAGTGCGCACTCAGGGGAGAGCACACTCAGGGGAGTGTATACCTCGGGGAGGGCACATTCAGTGGAGTGCACATTCAGGGGAGTCCTCACTCAGGCGAGTTCACACTCATTGGAGTGCACACTCAGGGGTGTCCTCACTCAGGCGAGTGCACACTCAGGGGAGTGCGCACTCAGGGGAGTGCACACTCAGGTGAGCATGCACTCAGGGGAGTGCACACTCAGGGGAGTCCTCACTCAGGCGAGTTCTCACTCAGTAGTCCTCACTCAGGCGAGTGCACACTCAGGGAAGAGCACACTCAGGGGAGTGTACACTCAGGGGTGTGCACACTCAGGTGAGCATGCACTCAGGGGACTGCACACTCAGTTGAGTCCTCACTCATGTGAGTGCACAATAAGGGGAGTGCACACTCAGGGGAGCGCTCACTCAGGGAAGTGCACACTCTGGGGAGCGCACACTCAGGGGAGTGCATACTCAGGGGAGCGCTCTCTCAGAGGAGTTTACAGTATGGTGAGCGCACACTCAGGGGAGTGCACACTCAGGGGATTCCTCACACAGGCGTGTGCACACTCAGGAGAGTGCTCACTCATGGGAGTGCACACTCAGGATAGTGTGCACTCAGTGGAGTCCTCACTCAGGGGAGTGCACACTCAGGGGAGGGCACACTCATGGGAGTCCTCACTCAGGAGAGTGCAAACTAAGAGGCGTGCACACTCAGGGGATCGCTCACACAGGGGAGTGCACACCTTGGGGAGATCACACTCAGGGGAGTGCACACTCAGGGGTGTCTACACCCAGGCGAGTGCACACTCAGGGGTGTGTGCACTCAGGGGAGTGCTCACTCAGGGGAGTGCACACTCAGGTGAGAGCACACTCAGGGGAATATACACTCAGGAGAGTGCACATCCAGTGGTGTGCACACTCAGGGGAGTTCTCACTCAGGCGAGTTCACTCTCAGGGGAGTGCACACTCAGGGTTGTCCTCACTCAGGTGCGTGCACACTCAGGGGAGTGCACACTCAGGTAAGCATGCACTCAGGGGAGTACACAATCAGGGGAATCCTCACTGAGGCGAGTTCTCACTCAGTAGTCCTCACTCTGGCGAGTGCACACTCAGGAGAGAGCACACTCAGGGGAGTGTACACTCAGGGGATTGCTCATTCAATGGAGTACACACTCAGGGGAGTCCTCACTCTGGCGAGTTCACACTCAGGGGAGTGTGCACTCAGGGGAGTCCACACTCAGGTGAGCATGCACTCAGGGGAGTGCACACTTAGGGGCATCCTCACTCAGGCGCCTTCACACTCAGTAGTCCTCACTCAGGCAAGTGCACACTCATGAGAGTGCACACACAGTGGAGCGCTCACTCAGGGAAGTGCACCCTCAGGGGAGCACACACTCAGGGGAGTGCACACTCAGGGGAGCGCTCACTCAGGGGAGTTTTCAGTAAAGTGAGCGCACACTCAGGGGAGTGCACACTCATGGGAGAGCACACTCATGGGAGTGCACACTCAGGGGTGCCTTCACTCAGGCGAGTGCACACTCAGGGGAGTGCACACTCAGGTGAGCATTCACTCAGGGGAGTGCACACTCAGGGGAGTCCTCAGGCGAGTTCTCACTCAGTAGTCCTCACTCAGGCGAGTGCACTCTCAGGGGAGAGCACACTCAGGGGAGTGTACACTCAGGGGAGTGCTCATTCAGTGGAGTCCTCACTCAGGGGAGTGCGCACTCAAGGGAGGGCACACTCAGGGGAGCGCATTCTCAGGGGAGGGCACACTCAGGGGATTCCTCACTCAGGAGAGTGCAAACTCAAAGGAGTGCACACTCAGGGGAGCGTTCACTCAGGGGAGTGCACACCCTGGGGAGAGGACAGTCAGGGGTGTGCACACTCAGGGGAGTGCACACTCAGGGGTCTCTTCACCCAGGGGAGTCCACACTCAGGGGAGTGTGCACTCAGGGGAGTACTCACACAGCGGAGTGCACACTCAGGGGAGTGCACACTCAGGGGAGTGCACACCCTTGGGAGGGAACACTCAGGGGAGTGTACACTCAGGGGAGAGCAAACTCAGGGGTGCCTTCACACAGGAGAGTGCACACTCGGGGGAGTGCGCACTCATGGGAGCGCACACTCAGGGGAGTGCACATCCTGAAGAATGAACACTCAGGGGAGTGCTCACTCAGGGGAATGCACACTCAGGGGTGTCAACACCCAGGCGAGTACACACCCAGGGGAGTGCGCACTCAGGAGAGAGCACACTCAGGGGAGTGTACACTCCGGGGAAGGCACATTCAGTGGAGTGCACACTCAGTGGAGTCCTCACACAGGCGAGTTCAAACTCATTGGAGTGCACACTCATGGGTGTCCTCACTCAGGCGAGTGCTCACTCAGGGTAGTGCGCACTCAGGGGAGTGCACACTCTGGTGAGCATACACTCAGGGGAGTGCACACTCAGGGGAGTCCTCACTCTGGCGAGTTCTCACTCAGTAGTCCTCACTGAGGGGAGTGTACACTCAGGGGAGAGCACACTCATTGGAGTGCACACTCAGGTGAGCATGCACTCAGGGGAGTGCACACTCAGGCGAGTCCTCACTCATGCGAGTTCACACTCAGGGGAGTGCACACTCAGGGGTGTCCTCACTCAGGCGAGTGCACACTCACGTGAGCGTGCACTCATATGAGTGCACACTTAGGGGCATCTTCACTCAGACGACTTCACACTCAGTATTCCTCACTCAGGCGAGTGCACACTCAGGGGAGTGCACACCCAGGGGAGTGCACACTCAGGGGAGCACTCACCCTGGGGAGTTTTTAGTAAAGTGAGCGCACACTCAGGGGAGTCCACACTCAGGGGAGAGCACACTCAGGGTAGTGTACACTCAGGGGTGTCTACACACAGGCGAGTGCACAGTCAGGGGAGAACACACTCAGGGGAGTGTACACTCCGGGGAGTGCACATTCAGTGGAGTGCACACTCAGGTGAGTTCACACTCAGGGGAGTTCACACTCAGGGGAGTGCACACTCAGGCGAGTGCACACTCAGGGGAGTGCGCACTCAGGGGAGTGCACACTCAGGTGAGCATGCACTCAGGGGAGTGCACACTTAGGGGAGTCCTCACTCAGGCGAGTTCTCACTCAGTAATCCTCACTCAGGCGAGTGCACACTCAGGGAAGAGCACACTCAGGGGAGTGTACACTCAGGGGAGTGAACACTCAGGTGAGCATGCACTCAGGGGACTGCACACTCAGGGGAGTCCTCACTCATGCGAGTGCACAATAAGGGGAGTGCACACTCAGGGGAGCGCTCACTCAGGGAAGTGCACACTCAGGGGAGCGCACACTCAGGGGAGTGCATACTCAGGGGAGCGCTCTCTCAGGGGAGTTTACAGTAAGGTGAGCGCACACTCATGGGAGTGCACACTCAGGGGATTCCTCACACAGGCGTGTGCACACTCAGGAGAGTGCTCACTCATGGGAGTGCACACTCAGGATAGCGTGCACTCAGTGGAGTCCTCACTCAGGGGAGTGCACACTCAGGGGAGGGCACACTCATGGGAGTCCTCACTCAGGAGAGTGCAAACTAAGAGGCGTGCACACTCAGGGGATCGCTCACTCAGGGGAGTGCACACCTTGGGGAGATCACACTCAGGGGAGTGCACACTCAGGGGTGTCTACACCCAGGCGAGTGCACACTCAGGGGTGTGTGCACTCAGGGGAGTGCTCACTCAGGGGAGTGCACACTCAGGGGAGAGCACACTCAGGGGAGTGTACACTCAGGAGAGTGCGCATCCAGTGGTGTGCACACTCAGCGGAGTTCTCACACAGGCGAGTTCACTCTCAGGGGAGTGCACACTCAGGGTTGTCCTCACTCAGGTGCGTGCACACTCAGGGGAGTGCGCACTCAGGGGAGTGCACACTCAGGTAAGCATGCACTCAGGGGAGTACACAATCAGGGGAATCCTCACTGAGGCGAGTTCTCACTCAGTAGTCCTCACTCAGGCGAGTGCACACTCAGGAGAGAACACACTCAGGGGAGTGTACACTCAGGGGATTGCTCATTCAGTGGAGTGCACACTCAGGGGAGTCCTCACTCTGGCGAGTTCACACTCAGGTGAGTGTGCACTCAGGGGAGTCCACACTCAGGTGAGCATGCACTCAGGGGAGTGCACACTTAGGGGCATCCTCACTCAGGCGCCTTCACACTCAGTAGTCCTCACTCAGGCAAGTGCACACTCATGAGAGTGCACTCACAGTGGAGGGCTCACTCAGGGAAGTGCACCCTCAGGGGAGCACACACTCAGGGGAGTGCACACTCAGGGGAGCGCTCACTCAGGGGAGATTTCAGTAAAGTGAGCGCACATTCAGGGGAGTGCACACTCATGGGAGAGCACACTCATGGGAGGGCACACTCAGGGGTGTCTTCACTCAGGCGAGTGCACACTCAGGGGAGTGCACACTCAGGTGAGCATTCACTCAGGGGAGTGCACACTCAGGGGAGTACTCACTCAGGGGAGTGTGCACTCAAGGGAGTGCACGCTCAACGGAGAGCATACTCAGGGGAGGGCACACCAGGGGATTCCTCACTCAGGAGAATGCAAACTCAGAGGGGTGCACACTCAGGGGAACGTTCACTCAGGGGAGTGCACACCCTGGGGAGAGGACAGTCAGTGGTGTGCACACTCAGGGGAGTGCACACTCAGGGTTCTCTTCACCCAGGGGAGCCCACACTCAGGGGAGTGTGCACTCAGTGGCGTTCTCACACAGCGGAGTGCACACTCAGAGGAGCGCACACTCAGGGGATTGCACACCCTGGGGAGGGAACACTCAGGGGAGTGTACACTCAGGGGAGAGCAAACTCAGGGATGCCTTCACACAGGAGAGTGCACACTCGGGGGAGTGCGCACACAGGGGGTGCACAGTCAGGGGAGTGCACATCCTGAACAGTGAACACTCAGGGGAGTGCTCACTCAGGGGAACGCACACTCAGGGGTGTCTACACCAAGGCGAGTGCACACTCAGGGGAGTGCGCACTCAGGGGAGAGCACACACAGGGGAGTGTACACTCCGGGGAGGGCACATTCAGTGGAGTGCACACTCAGGGGAGTCCTCACTCAGGCGAGTTCAAACTCATTGGAGTGCACACTCAGGGGTGTCCTCAGGCGAGTGCTCACTCAGGGGAGTGCGCACCCAGGGGAGTGCACACTCTGGTGAGCATGCACTCAGGGGAGTGCACACTTAGGGGAGTCCTCACTCAGGCGAGTTCTCACTCAGTAGTCCTCACTCAGGCGAGAGCACACTCAGGGGAGTGTACACTCAGGGGAGTGCACAGTCAGTGGTGTGCACACTCAGGGTAGTTCTCAATCAGGCGAGTTCACACTCAGGGGAGAGCACACTCAGGGCTGTCCTCAATCAGGTGCGTGCACACTCAGGGGAGTGCGCACTCAGGGGAGTGCACACTCAGGTAAGCATGCACTCAGGGGAGTGCACTCTCAGGGGAATCCTCACTCAGGCGATTTCTCACTCAGTAGTCCTCACTCAGGCGAGTGCACACTCAGGGGAGAGCACACTCAGGGGAGTGTACACTCAGGGGAGTGCTCATTCAGTGGAGTGCACACTCAGGGGAGTCCTCACTCAGGCGAGTTCACACTCAAGAGAGTGCACACTCAGGGGTGTCCTCACTCAGGCGAGAATTCACTCAGGGGAGTGCACATTCAGTGGAGACCTCACTGAGGCGAGTTCTCACTCAGTAGACCTCACTCAGGCGAGTGCACACTCTGGGGAGAGCACACTCAGGGGAGTGTACAGTCAGGGGAGTGCTCATTCAGTGGAGTCCTCACTCAGGGGAGTGCGCACTCAAGGGAGTGCACACTCAGGGGAGCGCATACTCAGGGGAGGGAACACTCAGGGGATTCCTCACTCAGGAGAGTGCAAACTCAAAGGAGTGCACACTCAGGGGAGCGTTCACTCAGGGGAGTGCACACCCTGGGGAGAGGACAGTCAGGGGTGTGCACACACAGGGGAGTGCACACTCAGGGGTCTCTTCACCCAGGGGAGTCCACACTCAGGGGAGTGTGCACTCAGGGGAGTACTCACACAGCGGAGTGCACACTCAGGGGAGCGCACACTCAGGGGAGTGCACACCCTTGGGACGGAACACTCAGGGGAGTGTACACTCAGGGGAGAGCAAACTCAGGGGTGCCTTCACACAGGAGAGTGCACACTCGGGGGAGTGCGCACTCAGGGGAGCGCACACTCAGGGGAGTGCACATCCTGAAGTATGAACACTCAGGGGAGTGCTCACTCAGGGGAATGCACACTCAGGGGTGTCTACACCCAGGCGAGTACACACCCAGGGGAGTGCGCACTCAGGGGAGAGCACACTCAGGGGAGTGTACACTCCGGGGAGGGCACATTCAGTGGAGTGCACACTCAGGGGAGTCCTCACACAGGCGAGTTCAAACTCATTGGAGTGCACACTCAGGGGTGTCCTCACTCAGGCGAGTGCTCACTCAGGGGAGTGCGCACTCAGGGGAGTGCACTCTCTGGTGGGCATGCACTCAGGGGAGTGCACACTCAGGGGAGTCCTCATTCTTTCGAGTTCTCACTCAGTAGTCCTCACTGAGGCGAGTGTACACTCAGGGGAGAGCACACTCATTGGAGTGCACACTCAGGTGAGCATGCACTCAGGGGAGTGCACACTCAGGCGAGTCCTCACTCATGCGAGTTCACATTCAGGGGAGTGCACACTCAGGGGTGTCCTCCCTCAGGCGAGTGCACACTCACGTGAGCGTGCACTCATGTGAGTGCTCACTTAGGGGCGTCTTCACTCAGACGACTTCACACTCAGTATTCCTCACTCAGGCGAGTGCACACTCAGGGGAGTGCACACGCATGGGAGTGCACACTCAGGGGAGCGCTTACTCTGGGGAGTTTTTAGTAAAGTGAGTGCACACTCAGGGGAGTGCACACTCAGGGGAGAGCACACTCAGGGGAGTGTACACTCAGGGGTGTCTACACCCAGGTGAGTGCACACTCAGGGGAGTGCACAGTCAGGGGAGAACACACTCAGGGGAGTGTACACTCCGGGGAGTGCACATTCAGTGGAGTGCACACTCATGGGAGTCCTCACTCATGCGAGTTCACACTCAGGGGAGTGCACAATCAGGGGTGTCCTCACTCAGGCGAGTGCACACTCAGGGGAGCGCGCACTCAGGGGAGTGCACACTCAGGGGAGCGCGCACTCAGGGGGGTGCACACTCAGGGGAGCGCGCACTCAGGGGGGTGCACACTCAGGTGAGCGCGCACTCAGGGGGGTGCACACTCAGGGGAGTCCTCACTCAGGCGAGTTCTCACTCAGTAGTCCTCTCTCAGGCGAGTGCACACTCAGGGAAGAGCACACTCAGGGGAGTGTACACTCAGGGGAGTGCACACTCAGGTGAGCATGCACTCAGGGGACTGCACACTCAGGGGAGTCCTCACTCATGCGAGTGCACAATAAGGGGAGTGCTCACTCAGGGGAGCGCTCACTCAGGGAAGTGCACACTCAGGGGAGCGCACACTCAGGGGAGTGCATACTCAGGGGAGCGCTCTCGCAGAGGAGTTTACAGTAAGGTGAGCGCACACTCAGGGGAGTGCACACTCAGGGGATTCCTCACACAGGCGTGTGCACACTCAGGAGAGTGCTCACTCATGGGAGTGCACACTCAGGATAGTGTGCACTCAGTGGAGTCCTCACTCAGGGGAGTGCACACTCAGGGGAGGGCACACTCATGGGAGTCCTCACTCAGAAGAGTGTAAACTAAGAGGCGTGCACACTCAGGGGATCGCTCACTCAGGGGAGTGCACACCTTGAGGTGATCACACACAGGGGAGTGCACACTCAGGGGTGTCTTCACCCAGGCGAGTGCACACTCAGGGGTGTGTGCACTCAGGGGAGTGCTCACTCAGGGGAGTGCACACTCAGGGGAGAGCACACTCAGGGGAGTGTACACTCAGGAGAGTGCACATCCAGTGGTGTGCACACTCAGGGGAGTTCTCACTCAGGCGAGTTCACTCTCAGGGGAGTGCACACCCAGGGTTGTCCTCACTCAGGTGCGTGCACACTCAGGGGAGTGCGCACTCAGGGGAGTGCACACTCAGGTAAGCATGCACTCAGGGGAATACACAATCAGGGGAATCCTCACTGAGACGAGTTCTCAATCAGTAGTCCTCACTCAGGCGTGTGCACACTCAGGGGAGAGCACACTCAGGGGAGTGTACACTCAGGGGATTGCTCATTCAGTGGAGTGCACACTCAGGGGAGTCCTCACTCTGGCGAGTTCACACTCAGGGGAGTGTGCACTCAGGGGAGTCCACACTCAGGTGAGCATGCACTCAGGGGAGTGCACACCTAGGGGCATCATCACTCAGGCGCCTTCCCACTCAGTAGTCCTCACTCAGGCAAGTGCACACTCATGAGAGTGCACACACAGTGGAGCGCTCACTCAGGGAAGTTCACCTCAGGGGAGCACACACTCAGGGGAGTGCACACTCAGTGGAGCGCTCACTCAGGGGAGTTTTCAGTAAAGTGAGCGCACACTCAGGGGAGTGCACACTCATGGGAGAACACACTCATGGGAGTGCACACTCAGGGGTGTCTTCACTCAGGCGAGTGCACACTCAGGGGAGTGCACACTCAGGTGAGCATTCACTCAGGGGAGTGCACACTCAGGGGAGTCGTCACTCAGGCGAGTTCTCACTCAGTAGTCGTCACTCAGGCGAGTGCACTCTCAGGGGAGAGCACACTCAGGGGAGTGTACACTCAGGGGAGTGCTCAGTCAGTGGAGTCCTCACTCAGGGGAGTGCACACTCAAAGGAGTGCACACTCAGGGGAGCGCATACTCAGGGGAGGGCGCACTCAGGGGATTCCTCACTCAGGAGAGTGCAAACTCAGAGGAGTGCACACTCAGGGGAGCGTTCACTCAGGGGAGTGCACACCCGTTGGAGAGAACAGTCAGGGGTGTGCACACTCAGGGGAGTGGACACTCAGGGGTCTCTTCACCCAGGCGAGTCCACATTCAGGGGAGTGTGCTCTCAGGGGAGCGCTCACTCAATGGAGTGCACACTCAGGGGAGCGCACACTCAGGGGAGTGCACACCCTGGGGAGGAAACACTCAGGGGAGTGTACACTCAGGGGAGCACAAACTCAGGGGTGAATTCACCCAGGAGAGTGCACACTCGGGGGAGTGCACACTCAGGGGAGCGCACACCGAAGGGAGTGCACATCCTGAAGAGTGAACCTACAGGGGAGTTCTCACTCAGGGGAATGCACACCCAGGGGTGTCTACACCTAGGCGAGTGCACACTCAGGGGAGTGCGCACTCAGGGGAGAGCACACTCAGGGGAGTGTACACCCCGGGGAGGGCACATTCAGTGGAGTGCACATTCAGGGGAGTCCTCACTCAGGCGAGTTCACACTCATTGGAGTGCACACTCAGGGGTGTCCTCACTCAGGCGAGTGCACACTCAGGGGAGTGCACACTCAGGGGAGTGCACACTCAGGTGAGCATGCACTCAGGGGAGTGCACACTCAGGGGACTCCTCACTGAGGCGAGTTCTCACTCAGTAGTCCTTACTCAGGCGAGTGCACACTCAGGGAAGAGGACACTCAGGGGAGTGTACACTCAGGGGGGTGCACACTCAGGTGAGCATGCACTCAGGGGACTGCACACTCAGTTGAGTCCTCACTCATGCGAGTGCACAATAAGGGGAGTGCACACTCAGGGGAGCGCTCACTCAGGGAAGTGCACACTCTGGGGAGCGCACACTCAGGGGAGTGCATACTCAGGGGAGCGCTCTCTCAGAGGAGTTTACAGTAAGGTGAGCGCACACTCAGGGGAGTGCACACTCAGGGGATTCCTCACACAGGCGTGTGCACACCCAGGAGAGTGCTCACTCATGGGAGTGCACACTCAGGATAGTGTGCACTCAGTGGAGTCCTCACTCAGGGGAGTGCACACTCAGGGGAGGGCACACTCATGGGAGTCCTCACTCAGGAGAGTGCAAACTAAGAGGCGTGCACACTCAGGGGATCGCTCACTCAGGGGAGTGCACACCTTGGGGAGATCACACTCAGGGGAGTGCACACTCAGGGGTGTCTACACCGAGGCGAGTGCAAACTCAGGGGTGTGTGCACTCAGGGGAGTGCTCACTCAGGGGAGTGCACACTCAGGGGAGAGCACACTCAGGGGAGTGTACACTCAGGAGAGTGCACATCCAGTGGTGTGCACACTCAGGGGAGTTCTCACTCAGGCGAGTTCACTCTCAGGGGAGTGCACACTCAGGGTTGTCCTCACTCAGGTGCGTGCACACTCAGGGGAGTGCACACTCAGGTAAGCATGCACTCAGGGGAGTACACAATCAGGGGAATCCTCACTGAGGCGAGTTCTCACTCAGTAGTCCTCACTCTGGCGAGTGCACACTCAGGAGAGAGCACACTCAGGGGAGTGTACACTCAGGGGATTGCTCATTCAGTGGAGTGCACACTCAGGGGAGTCCTCACTCTGGCGAGTTCACACTCAGGTGAGTGTGCACTCAGGGGAGTCCACACTCAGGTGAGCATGCACTCAGGGGAGTGCACACTTAGGGGCATCCTCACTCAGGCGCCTTCACACTCAGTAGTCCTCACTCAGGCAAGTGCACACTCATGAGAGTGCACACACAGTGGAGCGCTCACTCAGGGAAGTGCACCCTCAGGGGAGCACACACTCAGGGGAGTGCACACTCAGGGGAGCGCTCACTCAGGGGAGTTTTCAGTAAAGTGAGCGCACACTCAGTGGAGTGCACACTCATGGGAGAGCACACTCATGGGAGTGCACACTCAGGGGTGTCTTCACTCAGGCGAGTGCACACTCAGGGGAGTGCACACTCAGGTGAGCAATCACTCAGGGGAGTGCACACTCAGGGGAGTCCTCACTCAGGCGAGTTCTCACTCAGTAGTCCTCACTCAGGCGAGTGCACTCTCAGGGGAGAGCACACTCAGGGGAGTGTACACTCAGGGGAGTGCTCATTCAGTGGAGTCCTCACTCAGGGGAGTGCGCACTCAAGGGAGGGCACACTCAGGGGAGCGCATACTCAGGGGAGGGCGCACTCAGGGGATTCCTCACTCAGGAGAGTGCAAACACAGAGGAGTGCACACTCAGGGGAGCGTTCACTCAGGGGAGTGCACACCCGTTGTAGAGAACAGTCAGGGGTGTGCACACTCAGGGGAGTGGACACTCATGGGTCTCTTCACCCAGGCGAGTCCACATTCAGGGGAGTGTGCTCTCAGGGGAGCGCTCACTCAACGGAGTGCACACTCAGGGGAGCGCACACTCAGGGGAGTGCACACCCTGGGGAGGGAACACTCAGGGGAGTGTACACTCAGGGGAGCGCAAACTCAGGGGTGAATTCACCCAGGAGAGTGCACACTCGGGGGAGTGCACACTCAGGGGAGCGCACACCAAAGGGAGTGCACATCCTGAAGGGTGAACATTCAGGGGAGTGCTCACTCAGGGGAATGCACCCTCAGGGGTGTCTACACCCAGACGAGTGCACACTCAGGGGAGTGCGCACCCAGGGGAGTCCTCACTCAGGCGACTTCACACTCAGTAGTCCTCACTCAGGCGAGTGCACACTCAGGGGAGAGCACACTCAGTGGAGTCCTCACTCAGGGGAGTGCACACTCAGGGGAGGGCACACTCAGGGGAGTGCACACTAACGGGAGTGCACACCCTGGGGAGGGAACACTCAGGGGAGTGTACACTCAGGGGAGAGCAAACTCAGGGGTGCCTTCACCCAGGAGAGTGCACACTCGGGGGAGTGCGCACTCAGGGGTGCGCACACTCAGGGGAGTTCACATCCTGAAGAGTGAACACCCAGGGGAGTGCTCACTGAGGGGAATGCACACTCAGGGGTGTCTACACCTAGGCGAGTGCACACTCAGGGGAGTGCGCACTCAGGGGAGAGCACACTCAGGGGAGTGTACACTCCAGGGAGGGCACATTCAGTGGAGTGCACATTCAGGGGAGTCCTCACTCAGGCGAGGTCACACGCATTGGAGTGCACACTCTAGGGGTGTCCTCACTCAGGCGGGTGCTCACTCAGGGGAGTGCGCACTCAGGGGAGCGTGCACTCAGGGGAGTTTTCAGTAAAGTGAGAACACACTCATTGGAATGCATACTCAGAGGAGACTTCACACAGGCGAGTGCACACTCAGGAGAGCGCTCACTCATTGGAGTGCTCACTCAGGGGAGAACACACTCAGGGGAGTGTACACTCAGGGGAGTGCACATTCAGTGCAGTGCACACTCAGGGGAGTCCTCACTCAGGCGAGTTCACACTCTGGGGAGTGCACACTCAGCGGTGTCCTCACTCTGGCGAGTGCACAAGCAGGGGAGTGCGCACTCAGGGGAGTGCCCACTCTGGTGAGCATGCCCTCAGGGGAGTGCACACTCAGGGGAGACCTCACTCTGGCGAGTTCTCACTCAGTAGTCCTCACTCAGGCCAGTGTACACTCAGGGGAGAGCACACTCAGGGGAGTGCACACTCAGGTGAGCATGCACTCAGGGGAGTGCACACTCAGGCGAGTCCTCACTCATCGAGTTCACACTCAGGGGAGTGCACACTCAGGGGTGTCCTCACTCAGGCGAGTGCACACTCACGTGAGCGTGCACTCAGGTGAGTGCACACTTAGGGGCGTCTTCACTCAGACGACTTCACACTCAATAGTCCTCACTCAGGTGAGTGCACACTCAGGGGAGTGCACACTCAGGGGAGCGCTCACTCTGGGGAGTTTTTAGTAAAGTGAGCGCACACTCAGGGGAGTGCACACTCAGGGGAGCGCTCACTCTGGGGAGTTTTTAGTAAACTGAGCGCACACTCAGGGGAGTGCACACCCAGGGGGCAGCACACTCAGGGGAGTGTACACTCAGGGGTGTCTACACCCAGGCGAGTGCACACTCAGGGGATTGCACAGTCAGGGGAGAGCACACTCAGGGGAGTGTACACTCCGGGGAGTGCACATTCAGTGGAGTGCACACTCAGGGGTGTCCTCAATCAGGCGAGTGCACACTCAGGGGAGTGCGCACTCAGGGGAGTGCACACTCAGGTGAGCATGCACTCAGGAGAGTGCACACTCAGGGGAGTCCTCACTCAGGCGAGTTCTCACTCAGTAGTCCTCAGGCGAGTGCACACTCAGGGAGGAGCACACTCAGGGGAGAGCACACTCAGGGGAGTGCACACTCAGGTGAGCATGCACTCAGGGGAGTGCACACTCAGGCGAGTGCACACTCAGGCGAGTAATCACTCATGCGAGTTCACATTCAGGGGAGTGCTCACTCAGGGGTGTCCTCACTCAGGCGAGTGCACACTCACGTGAGTGTGCACTCAGGTGAGTGCACACTTAGGGGCGTCTTCACTCAGGTGACTTCACACTCAGTAGTCCGCACTGAAGCGAGTGCACACTCAGGGGAGTGCACACTCAGGGGAGCGCTCACTCAGGGGAGTTTTTAGTAAAGTGAGCGCACACTCAGGGGAGTGCTCACTCAGGGGAGAGCACACTCAGGGGAGTGTACACTCAGGGGTGTCTACACCCATGCGAGTGCACACAAAGGGGAGTGCTCACTCAGGGGAGAGCACACTCAGGGGAGTGTACACTCCGGGGAGTGCACATTCAGTGGAGTGCACACTCAGGGGTGTCCTCACTCAGGCGAGTTCACACTCAGGGGAGTGCACACTCAGGGGTGTCCTCACTCAGGCATGTTCTCACTCAGTAGTCCTCACTCAGGCGAGTGCACACTCAGGGAAGAGCACACTCAGGGGAGTGCACGCTCAGGGGAGCGCTCACTCAGGGGAGTTTTTAGTAAAGTGAGTGCACACTCAGGGAGTGCACACTCAGGGGAGAGCACACTCAGGGGAGTGTACACTCAGGGGTGTCTACACCCAGTCGAGTGCACACTCAGGGGAGTGCGCGCTCAGGGGAGAGCACACTCCCCGGAGTGCACACTCAGGGGTGTCTACACCCAGGTGAGTGCACACTCAGGGGTGTGTGCACTCAGGGGAGTGCTCACGCAGGGGAGTGTGCACTCAGGGGAGTGCTCACGCAGGGGAGTGCACACACACGGGAGAGCACACTCAGGGTAGCGCTCACTCAGTGAAGTTCACACTCAGGGGAGCGCACACTCAGGGGAGTGCACACCCTGAATTGTGAACACTCAGGGGAGTGCACACTCAGGTGAGTGAACACTCAGGGGTGTCTACACCCAGGCGTGTGCACACTCAGATGTGAGTTCACTCAGGGGAGTGCTCACTCAGGGGAGTGCACACTCAGGGGAGAGCACACTCAGGGGTGTGTACACTCCGGGGAGTGCAAATTTAGTGGAGTGCACACTCAGGGTAGAACTCACTCTGGCGAGTTCACACTCAGTGGAGTGCACACTCAGGGGTGTCCTCACTCAGGCATGTGCACACTCAGGGGAGTGCGCATTCAGGGGAGTGCATACTCAGGTGAGCATGCACTCAGGGGTGTGCGCATTCAGGGGAGTCCTCACTCAGGCGAGTTCACACTCAGGGGAGTGCACACTCAGGGGAGTGCTCACTCAGGGGAGTTTTCAGTAAAGTGAGCACACACTCATTGGAATGCATACTCAGAGGAGACTTCACACAGGCGAGTGCACACTCAGGAGAGCGCTCACTCATTGGAGTGCTCACTCAGGGGAGAGCACACTCAGGGGAGTGTACACTCAGGGGAGTGCACATTCAGTGCAGTGCACACTCAGGGGAGTCCTCACTCAGGCGAGTTCACACTCTGGGGAGTGCACACTCAGCGGTGTCCTCACTCTGGCGAGTGCACAAGCAGGGGAGTGCGCACTCAGGGGAGCGCACAGTCAGTTGAGCATGCACTCAGGGGAGTGCAAACTCAGAGGAGTCCTCACTCAGGCGAGTTCTCACTCAGTAGTCCTCACTCAGGCGAGTGTACACTCAGGGGAGAGCACACTCATGGGAGTGTACACTTAGGGGAGTGCTCATTCAGGGGAGTGCACTCTCATGGGTGTCCTTACTCAGGCGAGTGCACACTCAGGGGAGTGCTCACTCAGGGAAGTGCACACTCAGGGGAGCGCACACTCAGTTGAGTGCACACGCAGGAGAGCGCTTACTCATAGGAGTGCAAACACAGGATAGTGTGCACTCAGTGGAGTCCTCACTCAGGGGAGTGCACACTCAGGGGAGTGCACACACAGGAGAGCGCACACTCAGGGGAGGGCACACTAGGGTTGCCTTCACCCAGGCAATTGCACACTCAGGGGAGTGTGCATTAAGGGGAGGGCACACTCAGGGGAGTGCACACCCTGAAGAGTGAACACTCAGGGGAGTGCACACTCAGGGGAGCCTCACTCAGGGAAGTCCTCACTCGTTAGAGTGCGAACTCAGAAGAGTGCGCACTCAGGGGAGGGCTCACTCAAAGGAGTCCTCACTCAAACGAGTGCCCCCTCAGGAGACCGCTCACTCACGGGAGTTCACACTCAGGGGAGAGCACACTCAGGGGAGTGTACACACAGGGGTGTCCTCACTCAGGCGAGTGCACAATCAGGGGAGTGCACACTCAGGGGAGCGCTCACTCAGGGAAGTGCACACTCAGGGGAGCGCACATTCAGGGGAGCGCACACTCAGGGGAGTGCACACTCAGGGGTGTCCTCACTCAGGCGAGTGCACAATCAGGGGAGTGCACACTCAGGGGAGCGCTCACTCAGGGAAGTGCACACTCAGGGGAGCGCACACTCAGGGGAGCGCACACTCAGGGGAGTGCACACTCAGGGGTGTCCTCACTCAGGCGAGTGCACACTGAGGGGAGTGCGCACTCAGGGGAGCGCTCACTCAGGGAAGTGCACCCTCAGGGGAGCGCACACTCAGGGGAATGCACACTCAGGGATGCGCTCATTCAGGGGAGTTTTCAGTAAAGTGAGCGCACACTCAGGGCAGTGCACACTCAGGGGAGAGCACACTCAGGGGAGTGCACACTCAGGTGAGCATTCACTCAGGGGAGTGCACACTCAGGGGAGTCCTCACTCAGGCGAGTTCTCACTCAGTAGTCCTCACTCAGGCGAGGGCACTCTCAGAGGAAAGCACACTCAGGGGAGTGCTCATTCAGTGGAGTCCTCACTCAGGTGAGTGCGCACTCAAGGGAGTGCACACTCAGGGGAGCGCATACTCAGGGGTGGGCATACTCAGGGAATTCCTCACTCAGGAGAGTGCAAACTCAGAGGAGTGCACACTCAGGGAAGCGTTCACTCAGGGGAGTGCACACCCTGGGGAGAGAACAGTCAGGGGTGTGCACACTCAGGGGAGTGGACACTCAGGGGTCTCTTCACCCAGGCGAGTCCACACTCAGGGGAGTGTGCACTCAGGGGAGCGCTCACTCAATGGAGTGCACACTCATGGGAGTGCACACTCACGGGAGTGCACACACTGGGGAGGGAACACTCAGGGGAGTGTACACTCAGGGGAGTGCAAACTAAGGGGTGCCTTCACCCAGGAGAGTGCACACTCGGGGGAGTGCGCACTCAGGGGAGCGCACACTCAGGGCAGTGCACATCCTGAAGAGTGAACACCCAGGGGAGTGCTCACTCAGGGGAATGCACACTCAGGGGTGTCTACACCCAGGCGAGTGCACACTCAGGGGACTCCGCACTCATGGGAGTCCTCACTCAGGCAACTTCACACTCTGTAGTCCTCACTCAGGCGAGTGCGCACTCAGGAGAGTGCACACTCAGGGGAGTCCTCACTCAGGGGAGCGCACACTCAGGGGAGGGCACACTCAGGAGAGTCCTCACTCAGGAGAGTGCAAACTAAGAGGCGTGCACACTCAGGGGATCGCTCACTCATGGGAGTGCACACCTTGGGGAGCGAACACTCAGGGGAGATCACACTCAATGGAGTGCACACTCAGGGGTGTCTACACCAAGGTGAGTGCACACTCAGGGGTGTGTGCACTCAGGGGAGTGCACACGCAGGGGAGAGCACACTCAGAGGAGTGTACACTCAGGGGAGTGCACAGTCAGTGCTGTGCACACTCAGGGAAGTTCTCACTCAGGCGTGTTCACACTCAGCGGAGAGCACACTCAGGGCTGTCCTCAATCAGGCGCGTGCGCACTCAGGGGAGTGAGCACTCAGGGGAGTGCACACTCAGGTAAGCATGCACTCAGGGGAGTGCACACTCAGGGGAATCCTCACTCAGGCGAGTTCTCACTCAGTAGTCCTCTATCAGGCGAGTGCACACTCAGGGGAGAGCACTATCAGGGGAGTGTACACTCCGGGGAGTGCTCATTCAGTGGAGTGCACAATCAGGGGAGTCCTCACTCAGGCGAGTTCACACTCAGGAGAGTGCACAATCAGGGGTGTCCTCACTCAGGCGAGAATTCACTCAGGGGAGTGCACATTCAGGGGAGACGTCACTCAGGCGAGTTCTCACTCAGTAGTCCTCACTCAGGCGAGTGCACACTCATGGGAGAGCACACTCAGGGGAGTGTACACTCAGGGGAGTGCTCATTCAGTGGAGTCCTCACTCAGGGGAGTGCGCACTCAAGGGAGTGCACGGTCAGGGGAGAGCATACTCAGGGGAGGGCACACCAGGGGATTCCTCACTCAGGAGAGTGCAAACTCAGAGGGGTGCACACTCAGGGGAACTTTCACTCAGGGGAGTGCACACCCTGGTGAGAGGACAGTCAGTGGTGTGCACACTCAGGGGAGTGCACACTCAGGGTTCTCTTCACCCAGGGGAGTCCACATTCAGGGGAGTGTGCACTCAGGGGCATTCTCACACAGCGGAGTGCACACTCAGAGGAGCGCACACTCAGGGGAGTGCACACCCTGGGGAGGGAACACTCAGGGGAGTGTACACTCAGGAGAGAGCAAACTCAGGGGTGCCTTCACACAGGAGAGTGCACACTCGGGGGAGTGCGCACTCAGGGGAGTGCACAGTCAGGGGAGTGCACATCCTGAACAGTGAACACTCAGGGGAGTGCTCACTCAGGGGAATGCACACTCAGGGGTGTCTACACCAAGGCGAGTGCACACTCAGGGGAGTGCGCACTCAGGGTAGAGCACACACAGGGGAGTGTACAATCCGGGGAGGACACATTCAGTGGACTGCACACTCAGGGGAGTCCTCACACAGGCGAGTTCAAACTCAGTGGAGCGCTCACTCAGGGGAGTTTTCAGAAAATTGAGCGCACACTCAGGGGAGTGCACACTCATGGGAGAGCACACTCATGGGAGTGCACACTCAGGGTTGTCTTCACTCAGGCGAGTGCACACTCAGGGGAGTGCGCACTCAGGTGAGCATTCACTCAGGGGAGTGCACTCTCAGGGGAATCCTCACTCAGGCGAGTTCTCACTCAGTAGTCCTCACTCAGGCGAGTGCACACTCAGGGGAGAGCACACTCAGGGGAGTGTACACTCAGGGGAGTGCTCATTCAGTGGAGTGCACACTCAGGGGAGTCCTCACTCAGGCGAGTTCACACTCAGGAGAGTGCACACTCAGGGGTGTCCTCACTCAGGCGAGAATTCACTCAGGGGAGTGCACATTCAGTGGAGACCTCACTGAGGCGAGTTCTCACTCAGTAGACCTCACTCAGGCGAGTGCACACTCTGGGGAGAGCACACTCAGGGGAGTGTACAGTCAGGGGAGTGCTCATTCAGTGGAGTCCTCACTCAGGGGAGTGCGCACTCAAGGGAGTGCACACTCAGGGGAGCGCATACTCAGGGGAGGGCACACTCAGGGGATTCCTCACTCAGGAGAGTGCAAACTCAAAGGAGTGCACACTCAGGGGAGCGTTCACTCAGGGGAGTGCACACCCTGGGGAGAGGACAGTCAGGGGTGTGCACACTCAGGGGAGTGCACACTCAGGGGTCTCTTCACCCAGGGGAGTCCACACTCAGGGGAGTGTGCACTCAGGGGAGTACTCACACAGCGGAGTGCACACTCAGGGGAGTGCACACTCAGGGGAGTGCACACCCTTGGGAGGGAACACTCAGGGGAGTGTACACTCAGGGGAGAGCAAACTCAGGGGTTCCTTCACACAGGAGAGTGCACACTCGGGGGAGTGCGCACTCAGGGGAGCGCACACTCAGGGGAGTGCACATCCTGAAGAATGAACACTCAGGGGAGTGCTCACTCAGGGGAATGCACACTCAGGGGTGTCTACACCCAGGCGAGTACACACCCAGGGGAGTGCGCACTCAGGAGAGAGAACACTCAGGGGAGTGTACACTCCAGGGAAGGCACATTCAGTGGAGTGCACACTCAGGGGAGTCCTCACACAGGCGAGTTCAAACTCATTGGAGTGCACACTCATGGGTGTCCTCACTCAGGCGAGTGCTCACTCAGGGGAGTGCGCACTCAGGGGAGTGCACACTCTGGTGAGCATACACTCAGGGGAGTGCACACTCAGGGGAGTCCTCACTCTGGCGAGTTCTCACTCAGTAGTCCTCACTGAGGGGACTGTACACTCAGGGGAGAGCACATTCATTGGAGTGCACACTCAGGTGAGCATGCACCCAGGGGAGTGCACACTCAGGCGAGTCCTCACTCATGCGAGTTCACACTCAGGGGAGTGCACACTCAGGGGTGTCCTCACTCAGGCGAGTGCACACTCACGTGAGCGTGCACTCATATGAGTGCACACTTAGGGGCGTCTTCACTCAGATGACTTCACACTCAGTATTCCTCACTCAGGCGAGTGCACACTCAGGGGAGTGCACACCCAGGGGAGTGCACACTCAGGGGAGCACTCACCCTGGGGAGTTTTTAGTAAAGTGAGCGCACACTCAGGGGAGTGCACACTCAGGGGAGAGCACACTCAGGGTAGTGTACACTCAGGGGTGTCTACACCCAGGCGAGTGCACACTCAGGGGAGTGCACAGTCAGGGGAGAACACACTCAGGGGAGTGTACACTCCGGGGAGTGCACATTCAGTGGAGTGCACACTCAGGGGAGTCCTCACGCAGGCGAGTTTACACTCAGGGGAGTGCACACTCAGGGGTGTCCTCACTCAGGCGAGTGCACACTCAGGGGAGTGCGCACTCAGGGGAGTGCACACTCATTTGAGCATGTACTCAGGGGAGTGCACACTTAGGGGAGTCCTCACTCAGGCGAGTTCTCACTCAGTAGTCCTCACTCAGGCGAGTGCACACTCAGGGAAGAGCACACTCAGGGGAGTGTACACTCAGGGGAGTGCACACTCAGGTGAGCATGCACTCAGGGGACTGCACACTCAGGGGAGTCCTCACTCATGCGAGTGCACAATAAGGGGAGTGCACACTCAGGGGAGCGCTCACTCAGGGAAGTGCACACTCAGGGGAGCGCACACTCAGGGGAGTGCATACTCAGGGGAGCGCTCTCTCAGGGGAGTTTACAGTAAGGTGAGCGCACACTCAGGGGAGTGCACACTCAGGGGATTCCTCACACAGGCGTGTGCACACTCAGGAGAGTGCTCACTCATGGGAGTGCACACTCAGGATAGTGTGCACTCAGTGGAGTCCTCACTCAGGGGACTGCACACTCAGGGGAGGGCACACTCATGGGAGTCCTCACTCAGGAGAGTGCAAACTAAGAGTCGTGCACACTCAGGGGATCGCTCACTCAGGGGAGTGCACACCTTGGGGAGATCACACTCAGGGGAGTGCACACTCAGGGGTGTCTACACCCAGGCGAGTGCACACTCAGGGGTGTGTGCACTCAGGGGAGTGCTCACTCAGGGGAGTGCACACTCAGTGGAGTGTACACTCAGGAGAGTGCGCATCCAGTGGTGTGCACACTCAGGGGAGTTCTCACACAGGCGAGTTCACTCTCAGGGGAGTGCACACTCAGGGTTGTCCTCACTCAAGTGCGTGCACACTCTGGTGAGTGCTCACTCAGGGGAGTGCACACTCAGGTAAGCATGCACTCAGGGGAGTACACAATCAGGGGAATCCTCACTGAGGCGAGTTCTCACTCAGTAGTCCTCACACAGGCGAGTGCACACTCAGGAGAGAGCACACTCAGGGGAGTGTACACTCAGGGGATTGCTCATACAGTGGAGTGCACACTCAGGGGAGTCCTCACCCTGGCGAGTTCACACTCAGGTGAGTGTGCACTCAGGGGAGTCCACACTCAGGTGAGCATGCACTCAGGGGAGTGCACACTTAGGGGCATCCTCACTCAGGCGCCTTCACACTCAGTAGTCCTCACTCAGGCGAGTGCACACCCAGGGGAGTGCACACACAGGGGAGTGCTCACTCAGGGAAGTGCACACTCAGGGGAGCGCACACTCAGTTGAGTGCACACGCAGGAGAGCGCTTACTCATAGGAGTGCAAACACAGGATAGTGTGCACTCAGTGGAGTCCTCACTCAGGGGAGTGCACACTCAGGGGAGTGCACACACAGGAGAGCACACACTCAGGGGAGGGCACACTAGGGTTGCCTTCACCCAGGCAACTGCACACTCAGGGGAGTGTGCATTCAGGGGAGGGCACACTCAGGGGAGTGCACACCCTGAAGAGTGAACACTCAGGGGAGTGCACACTCAGGGGAGCCTCACTCAGGGAAGTCCTCACTCGTTAGAGTGCGAACTCAGAAGAGTGCGCACTCAGGGGAGGGCTCACTCAAAGGAGTCCTCACTCAAACGAGTGCCCCCTCAGGAGACCGCTCACTCACGGGAGTTCACACTCAGGGGAGAGCACACTCAGGGGAGTGTACACACAGGGGTGTCCTCACTCAGGCGAGTGCACAATCAGGGAAGTGCACACTCAGGGGAGCGCTCACTCAGGGAAGTGCACACTCAGGGGAGCGCACACTCAGGGGAGCGCACACTCAGGGGAGTGCACACTCAGGGGTGTCCTCACTCAGGTGAGTGCACACTGAGGGGAGTGCGCACTCAGGGGAGCGCTCACTCAGGGAAGTGCACCCTCAGGGGAGCGCACACTCAGGGGAGTGCAAACTCAGGGATGCGCTCATTCAGGGGAGTTTTCAGTAAAGTGAGCGCACATTCAGGGGAGTGCACACTCGGGAGAGCACACTCAGGGGAGTGCACACTCAGGTGAGCATTCACTTAGGGGAGTGCACACTCAGGGGAGTCCTCACTCAGGCGAGTTCTCACTCAGTAGTCCTCACTCAGGCGAGGGCACTCTCAGGGGAGAGCACACTCAAGGGAGTGCTCATTCAGTGGAGTCCTCACTCAGGTGAGTGCGCACTCAAGGGAGTGCACACTCAGGGGAGCGCATACTCAGGGGTGGGCATACTCAGGGAATTCCTCACTCAGGAGAGTGCAAACTCAGAGGAGTGCACACTCAGGGAAGCGTTCACTCAGGGGAGTGCACACCCTGGGGAGAGAACAGTCAGGGGTGTGCACACTCAGGGGAGTGGACACTCAGGGGTCTCTTCACCCAGGCAAGTCCACACTCAGGGGAGTGTGCACTCAGGGGAGCGCTCACTCAATGGAGTGCACACTCAGGGGAGTGCACACTCACGGGAGTGCACACACTGGGGAGGGAACACTCAGGGGAGTGTACACTCAGGGGAGTGCAAACTAAGGGGTGCCTTCACCCAGGAGAGTGCACACTCGGGGGAGTGCGCACTCAGGGGAGCGCACACTCAGGGCAGTGCACATCCTGAAGAGTGAACACCCAGGGGAGTGCTCACTCAGGGGAATGCACACTCAGGGGTGTCTACACCCAGGCGAGTGCACACTCAGGGGACTGCGCACTCATGGGAGTCCTCACTCAGGCAACTTCAAACTCCGTAGTCCTCACTCAGGCGAGTGAGCACTCAGGAGAGTGCACACTCAGGGGAGTCCTCACTCAGGGGAGCGAACACTCAGGGGAGGGCACACTCAGGAGAGTCCTCACTCAGGAGAGTGCAAACTAAGAGGCGTGCACACTCAGGGGATCGCTCACTCATGGGAGAGCACACCTTGGGGAGCAAACACTCAGGGGAGATCACACTCAGGGGAGTGCACACTCAGGGGTGTCTACACCAAGGTGAGTGCACACTCAGGGGTTTGTGCACTCAGGGGAGTGCACACGCAGGGGAGAGCACACTCAGGGGAGTGTACACTCAGGAGAGTGCACATCCAGTGGTGTGCACACTCAGGGGAGTTCTCACTCAGGCGAGTTCACTCTCAGGGGAGTGCACACTCAGGGTTGTCCTCACTCAGGTGCGTGCACACTCAGGGGAGTCCTCACTCAGGGGAGCGAACACTCAGGGGAGGGCACACTCAGGAGAGTCCTCACTCAGGAGAGTGCAAACTAAGAGGCGTGCACACTCAGGGGATCGCTCACTCATGGGAGAGCACACCTTGGGGAGCAAACACTCAGGGGAGATCACACTCAGGGGAGTGCACACTCAGGGGTGTCTACACCAAGGTGAGTGCACACTCAGGGGTGTGCGCACTCAGGGGAGTGCTCACTCAGGGGAGTGCACACGCAGGGGAGAGCACACTCAGGGGAGTGTACACTCAGGGGAGTGCACAGTCAGTGCTGTGCACACTCAGGGAAGTTCTCACTCAGGCGTGTTCACACTCAGCGGAGAGCACACTCAGGGCTGTCCTCAATCAGGCGCGTGCGCACTCAGGGGAGTGAGCACTCAGGGGAGTGCACACTCAGGTAAGCATGCACTCAGGGGAGTGCACACTCAGGGGAATCCTCACTCAGGCGAGTTCTCACTCAGTAGTCCTCTATCAGGCGAGTGCACACTCAGGGGAGAGCACAATCAGGGGAGTGTACACTCCGGGGAGTGCTCATTCAGTGGAGTGCACAATCAGGGGAGTCCTCACTCAGGCGAGTTCACACTCAGGAGAGTGCACAATCAGGGGTGTCCTCACTCAGGCGAGAATTCACTCAGGGGAGTGCACATTCAGGGGAGACGTCACTCAGGCGAGTTCTCACTCAGTAGTCCTCACTCAGGCGAGTGCACACTCATGGGAGAGCACACTCAGGGGAGTGTACACTCAGGGGAGTGCTCATTCAGTGGAGTCCTCACTCAGGGGAGTGCGCACTCAAGGGAGTGCACGGTCAGGGGAGAGCATACTCAGGGGAGGGCACACCAGGGGATTCCTCACTCAGGAGAGTGCAAACTCAGAGGGGTGCACACTCAGGGGAACTTTCACTCAGGGGAGTGCACACCCTGGTGAGAGGACAGTCAGTGGTGTGCACACTCAGGGGAGTGCACACTCAGGGTTCTCTTCACCCAGGGGAGTCCACATTCAGGGGAGTGTGCACTCAGGGGCGTTCTCACACAGCGGAGTGCACACTCAGAGGAGCGCACACTCAGGGGAGTGCACACCCTGGGGAGGGAACACTCAGGGGAGTGTACACTCAGGGGAGAGCAAACTCAGGGGTGCCTTCACACAGGAGAGTGCACACTCGGGGGAGTGCGCACTCAGGGGAGTGCACAGTCAGGGGAGTGCACATCCTGAACAGTGAACACTCAGGGGAGTGCTCACTCAGGGGAATGCACACTCAGGGGTGTCTACACCAAGGCGAGTGCACACTCAGGGGAGTGCGCACTCAGGGGAGAGCACACACAGGGGAGTGTACACTCCGGGGAGGGCACATTCAGTGGAGTGCACACTCAGGGGAGTCCTCACTCAGGCGAGAGCACACTCAGGGGAGTTTACACTCAGGGGAGTGCACAGTCAGTGGTGTGCACACTCAGGGTAGTTCTCAATCAGGCGAGTTCACACTCAGGGGAGAGCACACTCAGGGCTGTCCTCACTAAGGCGCGTGCACACTCAGGGGAGTGCGCACTCAGGGGAGTGCACACTCAGGTAAGCATGCACTCAGGGGAGTGCACTCTCAGGGGAATCCTCACTCAGGCGAGTTCTCACTCAGTATTCCTCACTCAGGCGAGTGCACACTCAGGGGAGAGCACACTCAGGGGAGTGTAAACTCAGGGGAGTGCTCATTCAGTGGAGTGCACACTCAGGGGAGTCCTCACTCAGGCGAGTTCACACTCAGGAGAGTGCACACTCAGGGGTGTCCTCACTCAGGCGAGAATTCACTCAGGGGAGTGCACATTCAGTGGAGACCTCACTGAGGCGAGTTCTCACTCAGTAGACCTCACTCAGGCGAGTGCACACTCTGGGGAGAGCAAACTCAGGGGAGTGTACAGTCAGGGGAGTGCTCATTCAGTGGAGTCCTCACTCAGGTGAGTGCGCACTCAAGGGAGTGCACACTCAGGGGAGCGCATACTCAGGGGAGGGCACACTCAGGGGATTCCTCACTCAGGAGAGTGCAAACTCAAAGGAGTGCACACTCAGGGGAGCGTTCACTCAGGGGAGTGCACACCCTGGGGAGAGGACAGTCAGGGGTGTGCACACTCAGGGGAGTGCACACTCAGGGGTCTCTTCACCCAGGGGAGTCCACACTCAGGGGAGTGTGCACTCAGGGGAGTACTCACACAGCGGAGTGCACACTCAGGGGAGCGCACACTCTGGGGAGTGCACACCCTTGGGAGGGAACACTCCGGGGAGTGTACAATCAGGGGAGAGCAAACTCAGGGGTGCCTTCACACAGGAGAGTGCACACTCGGGGGAGTGCGCACTCAGGAGAGCGCACACTCAGGGGAGTGCACATCCTGAAGAATGAACACTCAGGGGAGTGCTCACTCAGGGGAATGCACACTCAGGGGAGTCCTCACTCTGGCGAGTTCTCACTCAGTAGTCCTCACTGAGGCGAGTGTACACTCAGGGGAGAGCACACTCATTGGAGTGCACACTCAGGTGAGCATGCACTCAGGGGAGTGCACACTCAGGCGAGTCCTCACTCATGCGAGTTCACACTCAGGGGAGTGCACACTCAGGGGTGTCCTCACTCAGGCGAGTGCACACTCACGTGAGCGCGCACTCATGTGAGTGCACACTTAGGGGCGTCTTCACTCAGACGACTTCACACTCAGTAGTCCTCACTCAGGCGAGTGCACACTCAGGGGAGTGCACACCCAGGGGAGTGCACACTCAGGGGAGCGCTCACTCTGGGGAGTTTTTAGTAAAGTGAGCGCACACTCAGGGGAGTGCACACTCAGGGGAGAGCACACTCAGGGGAGTGTACACCCAGGGGTGTCTACACCCAGGCGAGTGCACACTCAGGGGAGTGCACAGTCAGGGGAGAACACACTCAGGGGAGTGTACACTCCGGGGAGTGCACATTCAGTGGAGTGCACCCTCAGGGGATTCCTCATTCAGGCGAGTTCACACTCAGGGGGGTGCACACTCAGGGGTGTCCTCACTCAGGCGAGTGCACACTCAGGGGAGTGCGCACTCAGGGGAGTGCACACTCAGGCGAGTCCTCACTCATGCGAGTTCACACTCAGGGGAGTGCACACTCAGGGGTGTCTTCACTCAGGCGAGTGCACACTCTCGTGAGCGCGCACTCATGTGAGTGCACACTTAGGGGCGTCTTCACTCAGACGACTTCACACTCAGTAGTCCTCACTCAGGCGAGTGCACACTCAGGGGAGTGCACACCCAGGGGAGTGCACATTCAGGGGAGCGCTCACTCTGGGGAATTTTTAGTAAAGTGAGCGCACACTCAGGGGAGTGCACACTCAGGGGAGAGCACACTCAGGGGAGTGTACACTCAGGGGTGTCTACACCCAGGCGAGTGCACACTCAGGGGAGTGCACAGTCAGGGGAGAACACACTCAGAGGAGTGTACACTCCGGGTAGTGCACATTCAGTGGAGTGCACACTCAGGGGAGTCCTCACTCAGGCGAGTTCACACTCAGGGGAGTGCACACTCAGGGGTGTCCTCACTCAGGCGAGTGCACACTCAGGGGAGTGCGCACTCAGGGGAGTGCACACTCAGGTGAGCATGCACTCATGGGAGTGCACACTCAGCGGTGTCCTCACTCAGGCGAGGGCACACTCAGGGAAGAGCACACTCAGGGGAGCGCTCACTCAGGGAAGTGCACACTCAGGGGAGGGCACACTCAGGGGAGTGCATACTCAGGGGAGCGCTCTCTCAGGGGAGTTTACAGTAAGGTGAGCGCACACTCAGGGGAGTGCACACTCGGGATTCCTCACACAGGCGTGTGCACACTCAGGAGAGTGCTCACTCATGGGAGTGCACACTCAGGATAGTGTGCACTCAGTGGAGTCCTCACTCAGGGGAGTGCACACTCAGGGGGGGGCACACTCATGGGAGTCCTCACTCAGGAGAGTGCAAACTAAGAGGCGTGCACACTCAGGGGATCGCTCACTCAGGGGAGTGCACACCTTGGGGAGATCACACTCAGGGGAGTGCACACTCAGGGGTGTCTACACCCAGGCGAGTGCACACACAGGGGTGTGTGCACTCAGCGGAGTGCTCACTCAGGGGAGTGCACACTCAGGGGAGAGCACACTCAGGGGAGTGTACACTCAGGAGAGTGCACATCCAGTGGTGTGCACACTCAGGGGAGTTCTCACTCAGGCGAGTTCACTCTCAGGGGAGTGCACAGTCAGGGTTGTCCTCACTCAGGTGCGTGCACACTCAGGGGAGTGCGCGCTCAGGGGAGTGCACACTCAGGTAAGCATGCACTCAGGGGAGTACACAATCAGGGGAATCCTCACTGAGGCGAGATCTCACTCAGTAGTCCTCACTCAGGCGAGTGCACACTCAGGGAAGAGCACACTCAGGGGAGTGTACACTCAGGGGATTTCTCATTCAGTGGAGTGCACACTCAGGGGAGTCCTCACTCTGGCGAGTTCACACTCAGGGGAGTGTGCACACAGGGGAGTCCACACTCAGGTGAGCATGCACTCAGGGGAGTGCACACTTAGGGGCATCCTCACTCAGGCGCCTACACACTCAGTAGTCCTCATTCAGGCAAGTGCACACTCATGAGAGTGCACACACAGTGGAGCGCTCACTCAGGGAAGTGCACCCTCAGGGGAGCACACACTCAGGGGAGTGCACACTCAGGGGAGCGCTCACTCAGGGGAGTTTTCAGTAAAGTGAGCGCACACTCAGTGGAGTGCACAGTCATGGGAGAGCACACTCATGGGAGTGCACACTCAGGGGTGTCTCCACACAGGCGAGTGCACACTCAGGGGAGTGCACACTCAGGTGAGCATTACTCAGGGGAGTGCACACTCAGGGGAGTCCTCACTCAGGCGAGTTCTCACTCAGTAGTCCTCACTCAGGCGAGTGCACTCTCAGGGGAGAGCACACTCAGGGGATTGTACACTCAGGGGAGTGCTCATTCAGTGGAGTCCTCACTCAGGGGAGTGCGCACTCAAGGGAGTGCACACTCAGGGGAGAGCATACTCAGGGGAGGGCGCACTCAGGGGTTTCCTCACTCAGGAGAGTGCAAACTCAGAGGAGTGCACACTCAGGGGAGCGTTCACTCAGGGGAGTGCACGCCCGTTGGAGAGAAGAGTCAGGGGTGTGCACACTCAGGGGAGTGGACACTCAGGGTTCTCTTCACCCAGGCGAGTCCACATTCAGGGGAGTGTGCTCTCAGGGGAGCGCTCACTCAACGGAGTGCACACTCAGGGGAGCGCACACTCAGGGGAGTGCACACCCTGGGGAGGGAACACTCAGGGGAGTGTACACTCAGGGGAGCGCAAACTCAGGGGTGAATTCACCCAGGAGAGTGCACACTCGGGGGAGTGCACACTCAGGGGAGCGCACACCGAAGGGAGTGCACATCCTGAAGAGTGAACACTCAGGGGAGTGCTCACTCAGGGGAATGCACACTCAGGGGTGTCTACACCCAGATGAGTGCACACTCAGGGGAGTGCGCATCCAGGGGAGTCCTCACTCAGGCGACTTCACACTCAGTAGTCCTCACTCAGGCGAGTGCACACTCAGGGGAGAGCACACTCAGTGGAGTCCTCACTCAGGGGAGTGCACACTCAGGGGACGGCACACTCAGGGGAGTGCACACTAACGGGAGTGCACACCCTGGGGAGGGAACACTCAGGGGAGTGCACACTCAGGGGAGCGCACACAGAGGGGAGCGCAACCCTGGGGAGGGAACACTCAGGGGAGTGTACACTCAGGGTAGAGCAAACTCAGGGGTGCCTTCACCCAGGAGAGTGCACACTCGGGGGAGTGCGCACTCAGGGGAGCGCACACTCAGGGGAGTTCACATCCTGAAGAGTGAACACTCAGGGGAGTGCTCACTGAGGGGAATGCACACTCAGGGGTGTCTACACCTAGGCGAGTGCACACTCAGGGGAGTGCGCACTCAGGGGAGAGCACACTCAGGGGAGTGTACACTCCGGGGAGGGCACATTCAGTGGAGTGCACATTCAGCGGAGTCCTCACTCAGGCGAGTTCACACTCATTGGAGTGCACACTCTAGGGGTGTCCTCACTCAGGCGGGTGCTCACTCAGGGGAGTGCGCACTCAGGGGAGTGCACACTCTGGTGAGCATGCACTCAGGGGAGTGCGCACTCAGGGGTGTCCTCACTCAGGCGAGTGCTCACTCAGGGGAGTGCCCACTATGGTGAGCATGCACTCAGGGGAATGCACACTCAGGGGAGTCCTCACTCTGGCGAGTTCTCACTCAGTAGTACTCACTCAGGCGAGTGTACACTCAGGGGAGAGCACTCTCAGGGGAGTACACACTCAGGTGAGCATGCACTCAGGGGAGTGCACACTCTGGCGAGTCCTCACTCATCGAGTTCACACTCAGGGGAGTGCACATTCACGTGAGCATGCACTCAGGAGAGTGCACACTCAGGGGAGTCCTCACTCAGGCGAGATCTCACTCAGTAGTCCTCACTCAGGCGAGTGCACACTCAGGGAAGAGCACACTCAGGGGAGAGCACACTCAGGGGAGTGCACACTCAGGTGAGCATGCACTCAGGGGAGTGCACACTCAGGGGAGTGCACACTCAGGCGAGTAATCACTCATGCGTGTTCACACTCAGGGGAGTGCTCACTCAGGGGTGTCCTCACTCAGGCGAGTGCACACTCACGTGAGTGTGCACTCAGGTGAGTGCACACTTAGGGGCGTCTTCACTCAGGTGACTTCACACACAGTAGTCCGCACTGAAGCGAGTGCACACTCAGGGGAGTGCACACTCAGGGGAGCACTCACTCAGGGGAGTTTTTAGTAAAGTGAGCGCACACTCAGGGGAGTGCTCACTCAGGGGAGAGCACACTCAGGGCAGTGTACACTCAGGAGTGTCTACACCCATGCTAGTGCACACAAAGGGGAGTGCTCACTCAGGGGAGAGCACACTCAGTGGAGTGTACACTCCAGGGAGTGCACATTCAGTGGAGTGCACACTCAGGGGAGTCCTCACTCAGGCGAGTTCACACTCAGGGGAGTGCACACTCAGGGGTGTCCTCACTCAGGCGAGTTCTCACTCAGTAGTCCTCACTCAGGCGAGTGCACACTCAGGGAAGAGCACACTCAGGGCAGTGCACGCTCAGGGGAGCGCTCACTCAGGGGAGTTCTCACTCAGTAATCCTCACTCAGGCTAGTGCACACTCAGGGAAGAGCACGCTCAGGGGAGCGCTCACTCAGTGAAGTTCACACTCGGGAGCGCACACTCAGGGGAGTGAACACCCTGAATTGTGAACACTCAGGGGAGTGCACACTCAGGGGAGAGCAAACTCAGGGGTGCCTTCACCCAGTAGAGTGCACACCCGGGGGAGTGCGCACTCAGGGGAGCGCACACTCAATGGAGTTCACATCCTGAAGATTGAACACTCAGGGGAGTGCTCACTGAGGGGAATGCACACTCAGGGGTGTCTACACCTAGGCGAGTGCACACTCAGGGGAGTGCGCACTCAGGGGAGAGCACACTCAGGGGAGTGTACACTCCGGGGAGGGCACATTCAGTGGAGTGCACATTCAGGGGAGTCCTCACTCAGGCGAGTTCACACTCATTGGAGTGCACACTCAGGGATGTCCTCACTCAGGCGGGTGCTCACTCAGGGGAGTGCGCACTAAGGGGAGTGCACACTCTGGTGAGCATGCACTCATGGGAGTGCACACTCAGACTAGTCCTCATTCAGGCGAGTTCTCATTCAGTAGTCCTCACTCAGGCGAGTGTACACTCAGGGGAGAGCACACTCAGGGGTGTGCACACTCAGGTGAGCATGCACTCAGGGGAGTGCACACTCAGGCGAGTGCACACTCAGGCGAGTCCTCACTCATGCGAGTTCACACTCAGGGGAGTGCTCACTCAGGGGTGTCCTCACTCAGGCGAGTGCACACTTAGGGGCGTCTTCACTCAGGTGAATTCACACTCAGTAGTGTGCACTCAAGCAAGTGCACACTCAGGGGAGTGCACACTCAGGGGAGCGCTCACTCATGGGAGATTTTAGTAAAGTGAGCGCACACTCAGGGGAGTGCACACCCACGGGAGAGCACACTCAGGGGAGTGTACACTCAGGGGTGTCTACACCCAGACGAGTGCACACTCAGGGGAGTGCACACTCTGGGGAGAGCACACTCAGGGGAGAGCACACTCAGGGGAGTGTACACTCCGGGCAGTGCATATTCAGTGGAGTGCACACTCATGGGTGTCCTCACTCAAGCGAGTTCACACCCAGGGGAGTGCACAATCAGGGGTGTCCTCACTCAGGCGAGTGCACACTCAGGGGAGTGCACACTCAGGGGAGTGCACACTCAGGTGAGCATGCACTCAGGGAAGTGCACACTCAGGGGAGTCCTCACTCAGGCGAGTTCTCACTCAGTAGTCCTCACTCAGGTGAGTGCACACTCAGAGAAGAGCACACTCAGGGGAGTGTACACTCAGGGGAGTGCACACTCAGGTGAGCATGCACTCAGGGGAGTGCACACTCAGGGGAGTCCTCACTCATGCGAGTGCACACTAAGGGGAGTGCACCCTTAGGGGAGCGCTCACTCAGGGAAGTGCACACTCAGGGGCGCGCACACTCAGGGGAGTGCGTACTCAGGGGAGCACTCACTCAGGGGAGTTTACAGTAACGTGAGCGCACACTCAGGGGAGTGCACACTCATGGGATTCCTCACACAGGCGTGTGCAGACTCAGGAGAGTCCTCACTCATGGGAATGCACACTCAGGATAGTGTGCACTCAGTGGAGTCCTCACTCAGGGGAGTGCACACTCAGGGGAGCGCACACTCAGGGGAGCGCACACTCAGGGGAGCGCACACTCAGGGGAGGGCACACTCAGGGGAGTCCTCTCTCAGGAGACTGCAAACTAAGAGGCATGCACATTCAGGGGATCGCTCACTCCGGGGAGTGCACACCTTGGGGAGCGAACACTCAGGGGAGATCACACTCAGGGGAGTGCACACTCAGGGGTGTCTACACCCAGACGAGTGCACACTCAGGGGAGTGCGCACCCAGGGGAGTCCTCACTCAGGCGACTTCACACTCAGTAGTCCTCACTCAGGCGAGTGCACACTCAGGGGAGAGCACACTCAGTGGAGTCCTCACTCAGGGGAGTGCACACTCAGGGGAGGGCACACTCAGGGGAGTGCACACTAACGGGAGTGCACACCCTGGTGGGGGAACACTCAGGGGAGTGCACACTCAGGGGAGCGCACACTCAGGGGAGCGCACACCCTGGGGAGGGAACACTCAGGGGAGTGTACACTCAGGGGAGAGCAAACTGAGGGGTGCCTTAACCCAGGAGAGTGCACACTCGGGGGAGTGCGCACTCAGGGGAGCGCACACTCAGGGGAGTTCACATCCTGAAGAGTGAACACTCAGGGGAGTGCTCACTGAGGGGAATGCACACTCAGGGGTGTCTACACCTAGGCGAGTGCACACTCAGGGGAGTGCGCACTCAGGGGAGAGCACACTCAGGGGATTGTACACTCCGGGGAGGGCACATTCAGTGGAGTGCACATTCAGGGGAGTCCTCACTCAGGCGAGTTCACACTCATTGGAGTGCACACTCAGGGGTGTCCTCACTCAGGCGAGTGCCACACAGGGGAGTGCGCACTCAGGGGAGTGCACACTCTGGTGAGCATGCACTCATGGGAGTGCACACTCAGACTAGTCCTCATTCAGGCGAGTTCTCATTCAGTAGTCCTCACTCAGGCGAGTGTACACTCAGGGGAGAGCACACTCAGGGGTGTGCACACTCAGGTGAGCATGCACTCAGGGGAGTGCACACTCAGTCGAGTGCACACTCAGGCGAGTCCTCACTCATGCGAGTTCACACTCAGGGGAGTGATCACTCAGGGGTGTCCTCACTCAGGCGAGTGCACACTCACATGAGTGTGCACTCAGGTGAGTGCACACTTAGGGGCGTCTTCACTCAGGTGAATTCACACTCAGTAGTCTGCACTCAAGCAAGTGCACACTCAGGGGAGTGCACACTCAGGGGAGCGCTCACTCATGGGAGATTTTAGTAAAGTGAGCGCACACTCAGGGGAGTGCACACCCACGGGAGAGCACACTCAGGGGAGTGTACACTCAGGGGTGTCTACACACAGAAGAGTGCACACTCAGGGGAGTGCACACTCAGGGGACAGCACACTCAGGGGAGTGTACACTCCGGGGAGTGCACATTCAGTGGAGTGCACACTCAGGGGAGTCCTCACTCAAGCGAGTTCTCACTCAGTAGTCCTCACTCAGGCGAGTGCACACTCAGAGAAGAGCACACTCAGGGGAGTGTACACTCAGGGGAGTGCACAATCAGGTGAGCATGCACTCAGGGGAGTGCACACTCAGGGGAGTCCTCACTCATGCGAGTGCACACTAAGGGGAGTGCACCCTTAGGGGAGCGCTCCCTCAGGGAAGTGCACACTCAGGGGAGCGCACACTCAGGGGAGTGCGTACTCAGGGGAGCACTCACTCAGGGGAGTTTACAGTAAAGTGAGCGCACACTCAGGGGAGTGCACACTCAGGGGATTCCTCACACAGGCGTGTGCAGACTCAGGAGAGTCCTCACTCATGGGAATGCACACTCAGGATAGTGTGCACTCAGTGGAGTCCTCACTCAGGGGAGTGCACACTCAGGGGAGCGCACACTCAGGGGAGCGCACACTCAGGGGAGGACACACTCAGGGGAGTCCTCACTCAGGAGACTGCAAACTAAGAGGCATGCACATTCAAGGGATCGCTCACTCAGGGGAGTGCACACCTTGGGGAGCGAACACTCAGGGGAGATCACACTCAAGGGAGTGCACACTCAGGGGTGTCTACACCCAGGCGAGTGCACACTCAGGGGTGTGTGCACTCAGGGGAGTGCTCACTCAGGGGAGTGCACACCCAGGGGAGAGCACACTCAGGGGAGTGTACACTCAGGAGAGTGCACATTCAGTGGTGTGCACACTCAGGGGAGTTCTCACTCAGGCGAGTTCACTCTCAGTAGTCCTCACTCAGGCGAGTGCACACTCAGGGGAGATCACACTCAGGGGAGTGCACACTCAGGGGTGTCCTCACTCAGGTGCGTGCACACTCAGGGGAGTGTGCACTCAGGGGAGTGCACACTCAGGTAAGCATTCACACAGGGGAGTGCACACTCAAGGGAATCCTCACTCAGGCCAGTTCTCACTCAGTAGTCCTCACTCAGGCGTGTGCACACTCAGGGGAGAGCACACTCAGGGGAGTGCACAATCAGGGGTGTCTTCACTCATGCGAGTGCACACTCAGGGGAGTGCGCACTCAGGGGAGTGCACACTCAGGTGAACATTCTCTCAGGGGAGTGCACATTCAGGGGAGTCCTCACTCAGGCGAGTTCTCACTCATTAGTCCTCACTCAGGCGAGTGCACTCTCAGGGCAGAGCACACTCAGGGGAGCGCTCACTCATTGGAGTGCTCACTCAGAGGAGTGCACACTCAGGGGAGGGCACACTAAGGGGAGTGCACATTCAGTGGAGTGCACACTCAGGGGAGTCCTCTCTCAGGCGAGTTCACACTCAGGTGACTGCACACTCAGGGGTGTCCTCACTCAGGCGAGTGCACACTCAGGGGAGTGCACACTCAGGGTAGCGCTCCCTCAGTGAAGTTCACACTCAGGGGAGCGGACACTTAGGGGAGTGCACACCCTGAAGGGTGAACACCCAGGGGAGTGCACACTCAGGGGAGTGCACACTCAGGGGTGTCTACACGCAGGCGAGTGCACACTCAGATGTGAGTGCACTCAGAGGAGTGCTCACTCAGGGGAGTGCACACTCAGGGGAGAGCACACTCATTGGAGAGTACACTACGGGGAGTGCACATTCATTGGAGTGCACACTCAGGGTAGTCCTCACTCTGGCGAGTTCACACTCAGTGGAGTGCACACTCAGGGGTGTCCTCACTCATGCAAGCGTACACTCAGGGGAGTGCACACAAAGGGGAGTGCTCACTCAGGGGAGAGCACACTCAGGGGAGTGTACACTCCAGGGAGTGCACATTCAGTGGAGTGCACACTCAGGGGAGTCCTCACTCAGGCGAGTTCACACTCAGGGGTGTGCACACTCAGGGGTGTCCTCACTCAGGCGGGTTCTCACTCAGTAGTCCTCACTCAGGCGAGTGCACACTCAGGGAAGAGCACACTCAGGGCAGTGCACGCTCAGGGGAGCGCTCACTCAGGGGAGTTTTTAGTAAAGTGATTGCACAGTCAGGGGAGTGCGCACTCAGGGGAGAGCACACTCAGGCGAGTTCTCACTCAGTAATCCTCACTCAGGCTAGTGCACACTCAGGGAAGAGCATGCTCAGGGGAGCGCTCACTCAGTGAAGTTCACACTCAGGAGCGCACACTCAGGGGAGTGCACACCCTGAATTGTGAACACTCAAGGGAGTGCACACTCAGGTGAGTGAACACTCAGGGGTGTCTACACCCAGGCGAGTGCACACTCAGATGTGAGTGCACTCAGGGGAGTGCTCACTCAGGGGAGTGCACACTCAGTGGAGAGCACACTCAGGGGTGTGTACACTCCAGGGAGTGCACATTCAGTGGAGTGCACACTCAGGGTAGAACTCACTCTGGCGAGTTCACACTCAGTGGAGTGCACACTCAGGGGTGTTCTCACTCAGACATGTGCACACTCAGGGGAGTGCGCATTCAGGGGAGTGCACACTCAGGTGAGCATGCACTCAGGGGAGTGCGCACTCAGGGGAGTACTCACTCAGGCGAGTTCACACTCAGGGGAGTGCACACTCAGGGGAGTGCTCACTCAGGGGAGTTTTCAGTAAAGTGAGCACACACTCATTGGAATGCATACTCAGAGGAGACTTCACACAGGCGAGTGCACACTCAGGAGAGCGCTCACTCATTGGAGTGCTCACTCAGGGGAGAGCACACTCAGGGGAGTGTACACTCAGAGGAGTGCACATTCAGTGCAGTGCACACTCAGGGGAGTCCTCACTCAGGCGAGTTCACACTCTGGGGAGTGCACACTCAGCGGTGTCCTCACTCTGGCGAGTGCACAAGCAGGGGAGTGCGCACTCAGGCGACCGCACAGTCAGGTGAGCATGCACTCAGGGGAGTGCAAACTCAGAGGAGTCCTCACTCAGGCGAGTTCTCACTCAGTAGTCCTCACTCAGGCGAGTGTACACTCAGGGGAGAGCACACTCAGGGGAGTGTACACTTAGGGGAGTGCTCATTCAGGTGAGTGCACTCTCATGGGTGTCCTTACTCAGGCGAGTGCACACTCAGGGGAGTGTGCACTCAGGGGAGGTCATATTCAGGTGAGCGTGCACTCAGGGGAGTGCACACTTAGAGGCATCCTCACTCAGGCGACTTCACACTCAGTAGTCCTCACTCAGGCGAGTGCACACTCAGGGGAGAGCACACTCAGTGGAGTCCTCACTCAGGGGAGTGCACACTCAGGGGAGGGCACACTCAGGGGAGTGCACACTAACGGGAGTGCACACCCTGGGGAGGGAACACTCAGGGGAGTGCACACTCAGGGGAACGCACACTCAGGGGAGCGCACACCCTGGGGAGGGAACACTCAGGGGAGTGTACACTCAAGGGAGAGCAAACTCAGGGGTGCCTTCACCCAGTAGAGTGCACACTCGGGGGAGTGCGCACTCAGGGGAGCGCACACTCAATGGAGTTCACATCCTGAAGATTGAACACTCAGGGGAGTGCTCACTGAGGGGAATGCACACTCAGGGGTGTCTACACCTAGGCGAGTGCACACTCAGGGGAGTGCGCACTCAGGGGAGAGCACACTCAGGGGAGTGTACACTCCGGGGAGGGCACATTCAGTGGAGTGCACATTCAGGGGAGTCCTCACTCAGGCGAGTTCACACTCATTGGAGTGCACACTCAGGGGTGTCCTCACTCAGGCGGGTGCTCACTCAGGGGAGTGCGCACTAAGGGGAGTGCACACTCTGGTGAGCATGCACTCATGGGAGTGCACACTCAGACTAGTCCTCATTCAGGCGAGTTCTCATTCAGTAGTCCTCACTCAGGCGAGTGTACACTCAGGGGAGAGCACACTCAGGGGTGTGCACACTCAGGTGAGCATGCACTCAGGGGAGTGCACACTCAGGCGAGTGCACACTCAGGCGAGTCCTCACTCATGCGAGTTCACACTCAGGGGAGTGCTCACTCAGGGGTGTCCTCACTCAGGCGAGTGCACACTTAGGGGCATCTTCACTCAGGTGAATTCACACTCAGTAGTCTGCACTCAAGCAAGTGCGCACTCAGGGGAGTGCACACTCATGGGAGCGCTCACTCATGGGAGATTTTAGTAAAGTGAGTGCACACTCAGGGGAGTGCACACCCACGGGAGAGCACACTCAGGGGAGTGTACACTCAGGGGTGTCTACACCCAGACGAGTGCACACTCAGGGGAGTGCACACTCTGGGGAGAGCACACTCAGGGGAGAGCACACTCAGGGGAGTGTACACTCCAGGCAGTGCATATTCAGTGGAGTGCACACTCATGGGAGTCCTCACTCAAGCGAGTTCACACCCAGGGGAGTGCACAATCAGGGGTGTCCTCACTCAGGCGAGTGCACACTCAGGGGAGTGCACACTCAGGGGAGTGCACACTCAGGTGAGCATGCACTCAGGGAAGTGCACACTCAGGCGAGTGCACACTCAGGCGAGTCCTCACTCATGCGAGTTCACACTCAGGGGAGTGCTCACTCAGGGGTGTCCTCACTCAAGCGAGTGCACACTTAGGGGCGTCTTCACTCAGGTGAATTCACACTCAGTAGTCTGCACTCAAGCAAGTGCACACTCAGGGGAGTGCACACTCAGGGGAGCGCTCACTCATGGGAGATTTTAGTAAAGTGAGCGCACACTCAGGGGAGTGCACACCCACGGGAGAGCACACTCAGGGGAGTGTACACTCAGGGGTGTCTACACCCAGACGAGTGCACACTCAGGGGAGTGCACACTCTGGGGAGAGCACACTCAGGGGAGAGCACACTCAGGGGAGTGTACACTCCGGGCAGTGCATATTCAGTGGAGTGCACACACATGGGAGTCCTCACTCAAGCGAGTTCACACCCAGGGGAGTGCACAATCAGGGGTGTCCTCACTCAGGCGAGTGCACACTCAGGGGAGTGCACACTCAGGGGAGTGCACACTCAGGTGAGCATGCACTCAGGGAAGTGCACACTCAGGGGAGTCCTCACTCAGGCGAGTTCTCACTCAGTAGTCCTCACTCAGGTGAGTGCACACTCAGAGAAGAGCACACTCAGGGGAGTGTACACTCAGGGGAGTGCACACTCAGGTGAGCATGCACTCAGGGGAGTGCACACTCAGGGGAGTCCTCACTCATGCGAGTGCACACTAAGGGGAGTGCACCCTTAGGGGAGCGCTCACTCAGGGAAGTGCACACTCAGGGGCGCGCACACTCAGGGGAGTGCGTACTCAGGGGAGCACTCACTCAGGGGAGTTTACAGTAACGTGAGCGCACACTCAGGGGAGTGCACACTCAGGGGATTCCTCACACAGGCGTGTGCAGACTCAGGAGAGTCCTCACTCATGGGAATGCACACTCAGGATAGTGTGCACTCAGTGGAGTCCTCACTCAGGGGAGTGCACACTCAGGGGAGCGCACACTCAGGGGAGCGCACACTCAGGGGAGGGCACACTCAGGGGAGTCCTCACTCAGGAGACTGCAAACTAAGAGGCATGCACATTCAGGGGATCGCTCACTCAGGGGAGTGCACACCTTGGGGAGCGAACACTCAGGGGAGATCACACTCAGGGGAGTGCACACTCAGGGGTGTCTACACCCAGACGAGTGCACACTCAGGGGAGTGCGCACCCAGGGGAGTCCTCACTCAGGCGACTTCACACTCAGTAGTCCTCACTCAGGCGAGTGCACACTCAGGGGAGAGCACACTCAGTGGAGTCCTCACTCAGGGGAGTGCACACTCAGGGGAGGGCACACTCAGGGGAGTGCACACTAACGGGAGTGCACACCCTGGTGGGGGAACACTCAGGGGAGTGCACACTCAGGGGAGCGCACACTCAGGGGAGCGCACACCCTGGGGAGGGAACACTCAGGGGAGTGTACACTCAGGGGAGAGCAAACTCAGGGGTGCCTTAACCCAGGAGAGTGCACACTCGGGGGAGTGCGCACTCAGGGGAGCGCACACTCAGGGGAGTTCACATCCTGAAGAGTGAACACTCAGGGGAGTGCTCACTGAGGGGAATGCACACTCAGGGGTGTCTACACCTAGGCGAGTGCACACTCAGGGGAGTGCGCACTCAGGGGAGAGCACACTCAGGGGATTGTACACTCCGGGGAGGGCACATTCAGTGGAGTGCACATTCAGGGGAGTCCTCACTCAGGCGAGTTCACACTCATTGGAGTGCACACTCAGGGGTGTCCTCACTCAGGCGAGTGCCACACAGGGGAGTGCGCACTCAGGGGAGTGCACACTCTGGTGAGCATGCACTCATGGGAGTGCACACTCAGACTAGTCCTCATTCAGGCGAGTTCTCATTCAGTAGTCCTCACTCAGGCGAGTGTACACTCAGGGGAGAGCACACTCAGGGGTGTGCACACTCAGGTGAGCATGCACTCAGGGGAGTGCACACTCAGTCGAGTGCACACTCAGGCGAGTCCTCACTCATGCGAGTTCACACTCAGGGGAGTGATCACTCAGGGGTGTCCTCACTCAGGCGAGTGCACACTCACATGAGTGTGCACTCAGGTGAGTGCACACTTAGGGGCGTCTTCACTCAGGTGAATTCACACTCAGTAGTCTGCACTCAAGCAAGTGCACACTCAGGGGAGTGCACACTCAGGGGAGCGCTCACTCATGGGAGATTTTAGTAAAGTGAGCGCACACTCAGGGGAGTGCACACCCACGGGAGAGCACACTCAGGGGAGTGTACACTCAGGGGTGTCTACACACAGAAGAGTGCACACTCAGGGGAGTGCACACTCAGGGGACAGCACACTCAGGGGAGTGTACACTCCGGGGAGTGCACATTCAGTGGAGTGCACACTCAGGGGAGTCCTCACTCAAGCGAGTTCTCACTCAGTAGTCCTCACTCAGGCGAGTGCACACTCAGAGAAGAGCACACTCAGGGGAGTGTACACTCAGGGGAGTGCACAATCAGGTGAGCATGCACTCAGGGGAGTGCACACTCAGGGGAGTCCTCACTCATGCGAGTGCACACTAAGGGGAGTGCACCCTTAGGGGAGCGCTCCCTCAGGGAAGTGCACACTCAGGGGAGCGCACACTCAGGGGAGTGCGTACTCAGGGGAGCACTCACTCAGGGGAGTTTACAGTAAAGTGAGCGCACACTCAGGGGAGTGCACACTCAGGGGATTCCTCACACAGGCGTGTGCAGACTCAGGAGAGTCCTCACTCATGGGAATGCACACTCAGGATAGTGTGCACTCAGTGGAGTCCTCACTCAGGGGAGTGCACACTCAGGGGAGCGCACACTCAGGGGAGCGCACACTCAGGGGAGGACACACTCAGGGGAGTCCTCACTCAGGAGACTGCAAACTAAGAGGCATGCACATTCAAGGGATCGCTCACTCAGGGGAGTGCACACCTTGGGGAGCGAACACTCAGGGGAGATCACACTCAAGGGAGTGCACACTCAGGGGTGTCTACACCCAGGCGAGTGCACACTCAGGGGTGTGTGCACTCAGGGGAGTGCTCACTCAGGGGAGTGCACACCCAGGGGAGAGCACACTCAGGGGAGTGTACACTCAGGAGAGTGCACATTCAGTGGTGTGCACACTCAGGGGAGTTCTCACTCAGGCGAGTTCACTCTCAGTAGTCCTCACTCAGGCGAGTGCACACTCAGGGGAGATCACACTCAGGGGAGTGCACACTCAGGGGTGTCCTCACTCAGGTGCGTGCACACTCAGGGGAGTGTGCACTCAGGGGAGTGCACACTCAGGTAAGCATTCACACAGGGGAGTGCACACTCAAGGGAATCCTCACTCAGGCCAGTTCTCACTCAGTAGTCCTCACTCAGGCGTGTGCACACTCAGGGGAGAGCACACTCAGGGGAGTGCACAATCAGGGGTGTCTTCACTCATGCGAGTGCACACTCAGGGGAGTGCGCACTCAGGGGAGTGCACACTCAGGTGAACATTCTCTCAGGGGAGTGCACATTCAGGGGAGTCCTCACTCAGGCGAGTTCTCACTCATTAGTCCTCACTCAGGCGAGTGCACTCTCAGGGCAGAGCACACTCAGGGGAGCGCTCACTCATTGGAGTGCTCACTCAGAGGAGTGCACACTCAGGGGAGGGCACACTAAGGGGAGTGCACATTCAGTGGAGTGCACACTCAGGGGAGTCCTCTCTCAGGCGAGTTCACACTCAGGTGACTGCACACTCAGGGGTGTCCTCACTCAGGCGAGTGCACACTCAGGGGAGTGCACACTCAGGGTAGCGCTCCCTCAGTGAAGTTCACACTCAGGGGAGCGGACACTTAGGGGAGTGCACACCCTGAAGGGTGAACACCCAGGGGAGTGCACACTCAGGGGAGTGCACACTCAGGGGTGTCTACACGCAGGCGAGTGCACACTCAGATGTGAGTGCACTCAGAGGAGTGCTCACTCAGGGGAGTGCACACTCAGGGGAGAGCACACTCATTGGAGAGTACACTACGGGGAGTGCACATTCATTGGAGTGCACACTCAGGGTAGTCCTCACTCTGGCGAGTTCACACTCAGTGGAGTGCACACTCAGGGGTGTCCTCACTCATGCAAGCGTACACTCAGGGGAGTGCACACAAAGGGGAGTGCTCACTCAGGGGAGAGCACACTCAGGGGAGTGTACACTCCAGGGAGTGCACATTCAGTGGAGTGCACACTCAGGGGAGTCCTCACTCAGGCGAGTTCACACTCAGGGGTGTGCACACTCAGGGGTGTCCTCACTCAGGCGGGTTCTCACTCAGTAGTCCTCACTCAGGCGAGTGCACACTCAGGGAAGAGCACACTCAGGGCAGTGCACGCTCAGGGGAGCGCTCACTCAGGGGAGTTTTTAGTAAAGTGATTGCACAGTCAGGGGAGTGCGCACTCAGGGGAGAGCACACTCAGGCGAGTTCTCACTCAGTAATCCTCACTCAGGCTAGTGCACACTCAGGGAAGAGCATGCTCAGGGGAGCGCTCACTCAGTGAAGTTCACACTCAGGAGCGCACACTCAGGGGAGTGCACACCCTGAATTGTGAACACTCAAGGGAGTGCACACTCAGGTGAGTGAACACTCAGGGGTGTCTACACCCAGGCGAGTGCACACTCAGATGTGAGTGCACTCAGGGGAGTGCTCACTCAGGGGAGTGCACACTCAGTGGAGAGCACACTCAGGGGTGTGTACACTCCAGGGAGTGCACATTCAGTGGAGTGCACACTCAGGGTAGAACTCACTCTGGCGAGTTCACACTCAGTGGAGTGCACACTCAGGGGTGTTCTCACTCAGACATGTGCACACTCAGGGGAGTGCGCATTCAGGGGAGTGCACACTCAGGTGAGCATGCACTCAGGGGAGTGCGCACTCAGGGGAGTACTCACTCAGGCGAGTTCACACTCAGGGGAGTGCACACTCAGGGGAGTGCTCACTCAGGGGAGTTTTCAGTAAAGTGAGCACACACTCATTGGAATGCATACTCAGAGGAGACTTCACACAGGCGAGTGCACACTCAGGAGAGCGCTCACTCATTGGAGTGCTCACTCAGGGGAGAGCACACTCAGGGGAGTGTACACTCAGAGGAGTGCACATTCAGTGCAGTGCACACTCAGGGGAGTCCTCACTCAGGCGAGTTCACACTCTGGGGAGTGCACACTCAGCGGTGTCCTCACTCTGGCGAGTGCACAAGCAGGGGAGTGCGCACTCAGGCGACCGCACAGTCAGGTGAGCATGCACTCAGGGGAGTGCAAACTCAGAGGAGTCCTCACTCAGGCGAGTTCTCACTCAGTAGTCCTCACTCAGGCGAGTGTACACTCAGGGGAGAGCACACTCAGGGGAGTGTACACTTAGGGGAGTGCTCATTCAGGTGAGTGCACTCTCATGGGTGTCCTTACTCAGGCGAGTGCACACTCAGGGGAGTGTGCACTCAGGGGAGGTCATATTCAGGTGAGCGTGCACTCAGGGGAGTGCACACTTAGAGGCATCCTCACTCAGGCGACTTCACACTCAGTAGTCCTCACTCAGGCGAGTGCACACTCAGGGGAGAGCACACTCAGTGGAGTCCTCACTCAGGGGAGTGCACACTCAGGGGAGGGCACACTCAGGGGAGTGCACACTAACGGGAGTGCACACCCTGGGGAGGGAACACTCAGGGGAGTGCACACTCAGGGGAACGCACACTCAGGGGAGCGCACACCCTGGGGAGGGAACACTCAGGGGAGTGTACACTCAAGGGAGAGCAAACTCAGGGGTGCCTTCACCCAGTAGAGTGCACACTCGGGGGAGTGCGCACTCAGGGGAGCGCACACTCAATGGAGTTCACATCCTGAAGATTGAACACTCAGGGGAGTGCTCACTGAGGGGAATGCACACTCAGGGGTGTCTACACCTAGGCGAGTGCACACTCAGGGGAGTGCGCACTCAGGGGAGAGCACACTCAGGGGAGTGTACACTCCGGGGAGGGCACATTCAGTGGAGTGCACATTCAGGGGAGTCCTCACTCAGGCGAGTTCACACTCATTGGAGTGCACACTCAGGGGTGTCCTCACTCAGGCGGGTGCTCACTCAGGGGAGTGCGCACTAAGGGGAGTGCACACTCTGGTGAGCATGCACTCATGGGAGTGCACACTCAGACTAGTCCTCATTCAGGCGAGTTCTCATTCAGTAGTCCTCACTCAGGCGAGTGTACACTCAGGGGAGAGCACACTCAGGGGTGTGCACACTCAGGTGAGCATGCACTCAGGGGAGTGCACACTCAGGCGAGTGCACACTCAGGCGAGTCCTCACTCATGCGAGTTCACACTCAGGGGAGTGCTCACTCAGGGGTGTCCTCACTCAGGCGAGTGCACACTTAGGGGCATCTTCACTCAGGTGAATTCACACTCAGTAGTCTGCACTCAAGCAAGTGCGCACTCAGGGGAGTGCACACTCATGGGAGCGCTCACTCATGGGAGATTTTAGTAAAGTGAGTGCACACTCAGGGGAGTGCACACCCACGGGAGAGCACACTCAGGGGAGTGTACACTCAGGGGTGTCTACACCCAGACGAGTGCACACTCAGGGGAGTGCACACTCTGGGGAGAGCACACTCAGGGGAGAGCACACTCAGGGGAGTGTACACTCCAGGCAGTGCATATTCAGTGGAGTGCACACTCATGGGAGTCCTCACTCAAGCGAGTTCACACCCAGGGGAGTGCACAATCAGGGGTGTCCTCACTCAGGCGAGTGCACACTCAGGGGAGTGCACACTCAGGGGAGTGCACACTCAGGTGAGCATGCACTCAGGGAAGTGCACACTCAGGCGAGTGCACACTCAGGCGAGTCCTCACTCATGCGAGTTCACACTCAGGGGAGTGCTCACTCAGGGGTGTCCTCACTCAAGCGAGTGCACACTTAGGGGCGTCTTCACTCAGGTGAATTCACACTCAGTAGTCTGCACTCAAGCAAGTGCACACTCAGGGGAGTGCACACTCAGGGGAGCGCTCACTCATGGGAGATTTTAGTAAAGTGAGCGCACACTCAGGGGAGTGCACACCCACGGGAGAGCACACTCAGGGGAGTGTACACTCAGGGGTGTCTACACCCAGACGAGTGCACACTCAGGGGAGTGCACACTCTGGGGAGAGCACACTCAGGGGAGAGCACACTCAGGGGAGTGTACACTCCGGGCAGTGCATATTCAGTGGAGTGCACACACATGGGAGTCCTCACTCAAGCGAGTTCACACCCAGGGGAGTGCACAATCAGGGGTGTCCTCACTCAGGCGAGTGCACACTCAGGGGAGTGCACACTCAGGGGAGTGCACACTCAGGTGAGCATGCACTCAGGGAAGTGCACACTCAGGGGAGTCCTCACTCAGGCGAGTTCTCACTCAGTAGTCCTCACTCAGGTGAGTGCACACTCAGAGAAGAGCACACTCAGGGGAGTGTACACTCAGGGGAGTGCACACTCAGGTGAGCATGCACTCAGGGGAGTGCACACTCAGGGGAGTCCTCACTCATGCGAGTGCACACTAAGGGGAGTGCACCCTTAGGGGAGCGCTCACTCAGGGAAGTGCACACTCAGGGGCGCGCACACTCAGGGGAGTGCGTACTCAGGGGAGCACTCACTCAGGGGAGTTTACAGTAACGTGAGCGCACACTCAGGGGAGTGCACACTCAGGGGATTCCTCACACAGGCGTGTGCAGACTCAGGAGAGTCCTCACTCATGGGAATGCACACTCAGGATAGTGTGCACTCAGTGGAGTCCTCACTCAGGGGAGTGCACACTCAGGGGAGCGCACACTCAGGGGAGCGCACACTCAGGGGAGGGCACACTCAGGGGAGTCCTCACTCAGGAGACTGCAAACTAAGAGGCATGCACATTCAGGGGATCGCTCACTCAGGGGAGTGCACACCTTGGGGAGCGAACACTCAGGGGAGATCACACTCAGGGGAGTGCACACTCAGGGGTGTCTACACCCAGACGAGTGCACACTCAGGGGAGTGCGCACCCAGGGGAGTCCTCACTCAGGCGACTTCACACTCAGTAGTCCTCACTCAGGCGAGTGCACACTCAGGGGAGAGCACACTCAGTGGAGTCCTCACTCAGGGGAGTGCACACTCAGGGGAGGGCACACTCAGGGGAGTGCACACTAACGGGAGTGCACACCCTGGTGGGGGAACACTCAGGGGAGTGCACACTCAGGGGAGCGCACACTCAGGGGAGCGCACACCCTGGGGAGGGAACACTCAGGGGAGTGTACACTCAGGGGAGAGCAAACTCAGGGGTGCCTTAACCCAGGAGAGTGCACACTCGGGGGAGTGCGCACTCAGGGGAGCGCACACTCAGGGGAGTTCACATCCTGAAGAGTGAACACTCAGGGGAGTGCTCACTGAGGGGAATGCACACTCAGGGGTGTCTACACCTAGGCGAGTGCACACTCAGGGGAGTGCGCACTCAGGGGAGAGCACACTCAGGGGATTGTACACTCCGGGGAGGGCACATTCAGTGGAGTGCACATTCAGGGGAGTCCTCACTCAGGCGAGTTCACACTCATTGGAGTGCACACTCAGGGGTGTCCTCACTCAGGCGAGTGCCACACAGGGGAGTGCGCACTCAGGGGAGTGCACACTCTGGTGAGCATGCACTCATGGGAGTGCACACTCAGACTAGTCCTCATTCAGGCGAGTTCTCATTCAGTAGTCCTCACTCAGGCGAGTGTACACTCAGGGGAGAGCACACTCAGGGGTGTGCACACTCAGGTGAGCATGCACTCAGGGGAGTGCACACTCAGTCGAGTGCACACTCAGGCGAGTCCTCACTCATGCGAGTTCACACTCAGGGGAGTGCTCACTCAGGGGTGTCCTCACTCAGGCGAGTGCACACTTAGGGGCGTCTTCACTCAGGTGAATTCACACTCAGTAGTCTGCACTCAAGCAAGTGCACACTCAGGGGAGTGCACACTCAGGGGAGCGCTCACTCATGGGAGATTTTAGTAAAGTGAGCGCACACTCAGGGGAGTGCACACCCACGGGAGAGCACACTCAGGGGAGTGTACACTCAGGGGTGTCTACACACAGAAGAGTGCACACTCAGGGGAGTGCACACTCAGGGGAGAGCACACTCAGGGGAGTGTACACTCCGGGGAGTGCACATTCAGTGGAGTGCACACTCAGGGGAGTCCTCACTCAAGCGAGTTCTCACTCAGTAGTCCTCACTCAGGCGAGTGCACACTCAGAGAAGAGCACACTCAGGGGAGTGTACACTCAGGGGAGTGCACAATCAGGTGAGCATGCACTCAGGGGAGTGCACACTCAGGGGAGTCCTCACTCATGCGAGTGCACACTAAGGGGAGTGCACCCTTAGGGGAGCGCTCCCTCAGGGAAGTGCACACTCAGGGGAGCGCACACACAGGGGAGTGCGTACTCAGGGGAGCACTCACTCAGGGTAGTTTACAGTAAAGTGAGCGCACACTCAGGGGAGTGCACACTCAGGGGATTCCTCACACAGGCGTGTGCAGACTCAGGAGAGTCCTCACTCATGGGAATGCACACTCAGGATAGTGTGCACTCAGTGGAGTCCTCACTCAGGGGAGTGCACACTCAGGGGAGCGCACACTCAGGGGAGCGCACACTCAGGGGAGGGCACACTCAGGGGAGTCCTCACTCAGGAGACTGCAAACTAAGAGGCATGCACATTCAGGGGATCGCTCACTCAGGGGAGTGCACACCTTGGGGAGCGAACACTCAGGGGAGATCACACTCAAGGGAGTGCACACTCAGGGGTGTCTACACCCAGGCGAGTGCACACTCAGGGGTGTGTGCACTCAGGGGAGTGCTCACTCAGGGGAGTGCACACCCAGGGGAGAGCACACTCAGGGGAGTGTACACTCAGGAGAGTGCACATTCAGTGGTGTGCACACTCAGGGGAGTTCTCACTCAGGCGAGTTCACACTCAGTAGTCCTCACTCAGGCGAGTGCACACTCAGGGGAGAGCACACTCAGGGGAGTGCACACTCAGGGGTGTCCTCACTCAGGTGCGTGCACACTCAGGGGAGTGCACACTCAGGGGAGTGCACACTCAGGTAAGCATTCACACAGGGGAGTGCACACTCAAGGGAATCCTCACTCAGGCGAGTTCTCACTCAGTAGTCCTCACTCAGGCGAGTGCACACTCAGGGGAGAGCACACTCAGGGGAGTGCACAATCAGGGGTGTCTTCACTCATGCGAGTGCACACTCAGGGGAGTGCGCACTCAGGGGAGTGCACACTCAGGTGAACATTCTCTCAGGGGAGTGCACATTCAGGGGAGTCCTCACTCAGGCGAGTTCTCACTCATTAGTCCTCACTCAGGCGAGTGCACTCTCAGGGCAGAGCACACTCAGGGGAGCGCTCACTCATTGGAGTGCTCACTCAGAGGAGTGCACACTCAGGGGAGGGCACACTAAGGGGAGTGCACATTCAGTGGAGTGCACACTCAGGGGAGTCCTCTCTCAGGCGAGTTCACACTCAGGCGACTGCACACTCAGGGGTGTCCTCACTCAGGCGAGTGCACACTCAGGGGAGTGCACACTCAGGGTAGCGCTCCCTCAGTGAAGTTCACACTCAGGGGAGCGGACACTTAGGGGAGTGCACACCCTGAAGGGTGAACACCCAGGGGAGTGCACACTCAGGGGTGTCTACACGCAGGCGAGTGCACACTCAGATGTGAGTGCACTCAGAGGAGTGCTCACTCAGGGGAGTGCACACTCAGGGGAGAGCACACTCATTGGAGAGTACACTACGGGGAGTGCACATTCATTGGAGTGCACACTCAGGGTAGTCCTCACTCTGGCGAGTTCACACTCAGTGGAGTGCACACTCAGGGGTGTCCTCACTCATGCAAGCGTACACTCAGGGGAGTGCACACTCATGGGAGTGCACACTCAGGTGAGAATGCACTCAGGGGAGTGCACAGTCAGGGGAGAGTGCACTCAGGGGAGTGCACATTCAGTGGTGTGCACACTCAGGGGAGTTCTCACACCTGCGAGTTCACACTCAGGGGAGTGCACACTCAGGGGTGTCCTCACTCAGGTGCGTGCACACTCAGGGGAGTGCGCACTCAGGAGAGTGCAAACTCACGTAAGCATGCACACAGGAGAGTGCACACTCAGGGGAATCCTCACTCAGGTGGGTTCTCACTCAGTAGTCCTCACTCAGGCGAGTGCACACTCAGGGGAGAGCACACTCAGGGAGTGCACACTCAGGGGTGTCTTCATTCAGGTGAGGGCACACTCAGGGGAGTGCTCACTCCGGGGAGTGCACACTCAGTTGAACATTCACTAAGGGGTGTGCACATTCACGGGAGTCCTCAATCAGGCGAGTTCTCACTCATTAGTCCTCACTCAGGCGAGTGCACTCTCAGGGCAGAGCACACACAGGGGAGCGCTCACTCATTGGAGTGTTCACTCAGGGGAGTGCACACTCAGGGGAGGGCACACTAAGGGGAGTATACATTCAGTGGAGTGCACACTCAGGGGAGTCCTCACTCAGGCGAGTTCACACTCATGCGATTGCACACTCAGGGGTGTCCTCACTCAGGCGAGTGCACACTCATGGGAGTGCACACTTATTGTAGCGCTCACTCAGTGAATTTCACACTCAGGGGAGCGCACACTCAGGGGAGTGCACACCCTGAAGTGTGAACACTCAGGGGAGTGCACACTCAGGGGAGTGCACACGCAGGGGTGTCTACATCCAGGCGAGTGCACACTCAGATGTGAGTGCACTCAGGAGAGTGCTCACTCAGGGGAGTGCACATTCAGTGGAGTGCACACTCAGGGTAGTCCTCACTCTGGCGAGTTCACACTCGGTGGAGAGCAAACTCAGGCGTGTCCTCACTCAGGCAAGTGCACACTCAGGGGAGTGCGCACTCAGGGGAGTGCACACTCAGGTGAGCATGCACTCAGGGGAGTGCACACTCAGGGGAGTCATAACTCAGGTGAGTTCACACTCAGGGGAGTGCACACTCAGGGGTGTCCTCACTCAGGCGAGTGCACACTCAGGGGAGTGCACACTCAGGGGAGTGCACACTCAGGGGAGTCCTCACTCAGGCGAGTTCTCACTCAGTAGTCCTCACTCAGACGAGTGCACACTCAGGGAAGAGCACACTCAGGGGAGTGCACACTCAGGGGAGCGCTCACTCAGGGGAGTTTTTAGTAAAGTGAGCGCACACTCAGGGGAGTGCACACTCAGGGGAGAGCACACTCAGGGGAGTGTACAATCAGGGGTGTCTACACACAGGCGAGGGCACACTCAGGGCAGTGCGCACTCAGGGGAGAGCACACTCAGGGGAGTGTACACTCCAGGGAGTGCACATTCCGTGGAGTGCACACTCAGGGAAGTCCTCACTCAGGGGAGTTCACACTCAAGGGTGTGCACACTCAGGGGTGTCCTCACTCACGCGAGTGCACACTCAGGGGAGTGCGCATTCAGGGGAGTGCACACTCAGGTGATCATGCACTCATTGTAGTGCCCACTGAGGGAGTCCTCACTCATGCGAGTTCTCACTCAGTAGTCCTCACTCAGGCGAGTGCACACTCAGGGAAGAGCACACTCAGGGGAGTGTACACTCAGGGGAGTGCACACTCAGGTGACAATGCACTCAGGGGAGTGCACACTCAGGGGAGTCCTCACTCATGCGGGTGCACACTAAGGGGAGTGCACACTCAGGGGAGCGCTCACACAGGGAAGTGCACACTCAGGGGAGCACACACTCAGGGGAGTCCATACTTAGGGGAGCGCTCACTCAGGGGAGTTTACAGTAAAGTGAGCGCACACTCAGGGGAGTGCACACTCAGGGGAGCGCTCACTCAGCGGAGTTTTCAGTAAAGTGGGCGCACCCTCAGGGGAGTGCACACTCAGGGTAGAGCACACTCAGGGGAGTGCACACTCAGGGGTGTCTTCACTCAGGCTAGTGCACCCTCAGGGGAGTGAACATTCAGGTGAGCATTCACTCAGGGGAGTGCACACTCAGGGGAGTCCTCACTCAGGCGAGTTCTCACTCAGTAGTCCTCACTCACGCGAGTGCACTCTCAGGGGAGAGCCCACTCAGGGGAGTGCTCATTCAGTGGAGTCCTCACTCAGGGGAGTGCACAGTCAGGGGAGTGCACACTCAGGTGAGCATTCACTCAGGGGGTGCACACTCAGGGGAGTCCTCACTCAGGCGAGTTCACACTCAGGGGAGTGCACACTCAGGGGTGTCCTCACTCAGGCGAGTGCACACTCACGTGAGCGTGCACTCATGTGAGTGCACACTTAGGGGCGTCTTCACTCAGACGACTTCACACTCAGTAGTCCTCACTCAGGCGAGTGCACACTCACGGGGTGCACACCCAGGGGAGTGCACACTCAGGGGAGTGCACACTCAGGGGAGTGCATACTCAGGGGAGCGCTCACTCAGCTGAGTTTACAGTAAAGTGAACTCACACTCAGGGGAGTGCACACTCAGGGGATTCCTCTCACAGGCGTGTGCACACTCAGGAGAGTGCTGACTCATGGAAGTGAACAGTCAGGATAGTGTGCACTCAGTGGAGTCCTCACTCAGGGGAGTGCACACTCATGGGAATGCACACTCAGGGGAGCGCACACTCAGGGGAGCACACACTCAGGGGAGGGCACACACAGGGGAGTCCTCACTCAGGAGAGTGCAAACTAAGAGGCGTGCACACTCAGGGGATCGCTCACTCAGTGGAGGGCACATCTTGGGGAGTGAACACTGAGGGAAGATCACACTCAGGGGAGTGCACACTCAGGGGTGTGTGCACTCAGGGGAGTGCTCACTCAGGGGAGTGCACATTCAGTGGTGAGCACACTCAGGGGAGTTCTCACTCAGGCGAGTTCACACCCAGGGCAGTGCACACTCAGGGGTGTCCTCACTCAGGTGTGTGCACACTCAGGGGAGTGCACACTCAGGGGAGTGCACACTCAGGTAAGCATGCACTCAGGGGAGTGCACAATCAGGGGAATCCTCACTCAGGCGAGTTCTCACTCAGTAGTCCTCACTCAGGCGAGTGCACATTCAGGGGAGAGCACACTCAGGGGAGTGCACACTCAGGGGAGTGCTCATTCAATGGAGTGCACACTCAGGGGAGTCCTCACTCTGGCGAGTTCACACTCAGGGGAGTGTGCACACAGGGGAGTCCACACTCAGGTGAGCATGCACTCAGGGGAGTGAACACTTAGGGTCGTCCTCACTCAGGCGCCTTCACACTCAGTAGTCCCCACTCAGGCAAGTGCACACTCAGGGGAGTGCACACACAGGGGAGCGCTCACTCAGGGAAATGCACCCTCACGGGAGCACACACTCACGGGAGTGCACACTCAGGGGTGCGCTCACTCAGGGGAGTTTTCAGTAAAGTGAGTGCACACTCAGGGGAGTGCACACTCAGGGGAGAGCACACTCATGGGAGTGCACACTCAGGGGTGTCTTCACTCAGGCGAGTGCACACTCAGGGGAGTGCACACTCAGGTGAGCATTCACTCAGTGGAGTGCACACTCAGGGGAGTCCTCACTCAGGCGAGTTCTCACTCAGTAGTCCTCACTCAGGCGAATGCACTCTCAGGGGAGAGCACACTCAGGGGAGTGTACACACAGGGGAGTGCTCATTCAGTGGAGTCCTCACTCAGGGGAGTGCGCACTGAAGGGAGTGCACACCTGGGGAGCGCATACCCAGGGGAGGGCACACTCAGGGGATTCCTCACTAAGGAGAGTGCAAACTCAGAGGAGTGCACACTCAGCGGAGCGTTCACTCAGGGGAGTGCACACTTAGGGGTGTCTTCACTCAGGCGACTTCACACTCAGCAGTCCACACTCAAGCGAGTGCACACTCAGGGGAGTGCACACTCAGGGGAGCGCTCACTCAGGGGAGTTTTTAGTAAAGTGAGCGCACACTCAGGGGAGTGCACACTCATGAGAGAGCACACTCAGGGGAGTGTACACTCAGGGGAGTCTACACCCTTGCGATTGCACACAAAGTGGAGTGCGCACTCAGGGGAGAGCACACACAGGGGAGTGTACACTCTGGGGAATGCACATTCAGTGGAGTGCACACTCAGGGGAGTCCTCATTCAGGTGAGTTCACACTCAGGGGAGTGCACACACAGGGGTGTCCTCACACAGGCGAGTGCACACTCAGGGGAGTGCGCACTCAGGGGAGTGCACACTCAGGGGAGTGCGCACCCAGGGGAGTGCACACTCAGGTGAGCGTACACCCATGGGAGTGCACACTCAGGGGAGTCCTCACTCAGGCGAGTTCTCACTCAGTAGTCCTCACTCAGGCGAGTGCACACTCAGGGAAGAGCACACTCAGGGGAGTGCACACTCAGGGGAGCGCTCACTCAGGGCAGTTTTTAGTAAAGTGAGCGCACACTCAGGGGAGTGCACACTCAGGGGAGAGCACACTCAGGGGAGTGTACACTCAGGGGTGTCTACACCCAGGGGAGTGCACACTCAGGGGAGTGCGCACACAGGGGAGAGCACACTCAGGGGATTGTACACTCCGGGGTGTGCACATTCAGTGGAGTGCACACTCAGGGGATTCATCACTCAGGCGAGTTCACACTCAGGGGGTGCACACGGAGGGGTGTCCTCACTCAGGCGAGTGCACACTCAGGGGAGTGCGCACTCAGGGGAGTGCACACTCAGGTGAGCATGCACTCAGGGGAGTGCACACTCAGGGGATTCCTCACTCAGGCGAGTTCTCAATCAGTAGTCCTCACTCAGGCGAGTGCACACTCAGGGAAGAGCACACTCAGGGGAGTGTACACCCAGAGGAGTGCACACTCAGGTGACAATGCACTCAGGGGAGTGCACACTCAGGGGAGTCCTCACTCATGCGAGTGCACACTAAGGGGAGTGCACACTCAGGGGAGCGTTCACTCAGGGAAGTGCACACTCAGGGGAGCGCACACTCAGGGCAGTGCATACTCAGGGGAGTGCTCACTCAGGGGAGTTTACAGTAAAGTGAGCGCACACTCAGGGGAGTGCACACTCAGGGGAGCGCTCACTCAGGGGAGTTTTCAGTAAAGTGAGCGCACACTCAAGGGAGTGCACAGTCAGGGGAGAGCACACTCAGGGCAGTGCACACTCAGGGGTGTATTCACTCAGGCGAGTGCACCCTCAGGGGCGTGCACACTCAGGTGAGCATTCACTCAGGGGTGTGCACACTCAGGGGAGTCCTCACTCAGGCAAGTTCTCACTCAGTAGTCCTCACTCACGCGAGTGCACTCTCAGGGGAGAGCCCACTCAGGGGAGTGTACACTCAGGGGAGTTCTCATTCAGTGGAGTCCTCACTCAGGGGAGTACGCACTCAGGGGAGTGCACACTCAGGTGAGCATTCACTCAGGGGCTGCACACGCAGGGTAGTCCTCACTCAGGCGAGTTCACACTCAGGGGAGTGCACACTCAGGGGAGTGCATACTCAGGGGAGCGCTCACTCAGAGGAGTTTTCAGTAAAGTGAGCGCACACTCTTTGGAATGCACACTCAGAGGAGTCCTCACACAGGCGAGTGCACACTTAGGAGAGTGCTCACTCTTTGGAGTGCTCACTCAGGGGAGAGCACACTCAGGGGAGTGTACACACCGGGGAGGTCACATTCAGTGGAGTGCACACTCAGGGGAGTCCTCACTCAGGCGAGTTCACACTCATTGGAGTGCACACTCAGGGGTGTCCTCACTCAGGCGAGTACTCACTCAGGGGAGTGCGCACTCAGGGGAGTGCACACTCTGGTGAGCATGCACTCAGGGGAGTGCACACTCAGGGGAGTCCTCGCTCAGGCGAGATCTCACTCAGTAGTCCTCACACAGGCGAGTGTACTCTCAGGGGAGAGCACACTCAGGGGAGTGCACACTCAGGTGAGCATGCACTCAGGGGAGTGCACACTCAGACGAGTTCTCACTCATGCGAGTTCACACTCAGGAGAGTGCACACTCAGGGGTGTCCTCACTCAGGTGAGTGCACACTGACGTGAGCGTGCACTCAGGTGAGTACACACTTAGGGGCGTCTTCACTCAGGCGACTTCACACTCAGTAGTCCTCACTCAGGCGAGTGCACACTCAGGGAAGAGCACACTCAGGGGAGTGCACACTCAGGGGTGCGCTCACTCAGGGGAGTTTTTAGTAAAGTGAGCGCACACTCAGGGGATTGCACACTCAGGGCACAGCACACTCAGGGGAGTGTACAATCAGGGGTATCTACACCCAGACGAGTGCACACTCAGGGGAGTGCGCACTCAGGGGAGAGCACACTCAGGGGAGTGTACACTCCGGGGTGTGCACATTCAGTGGAGTGCACACTCAGGGGTGTCCTCACACCGGCGAGTTCACACTCAGGGGAGTGCACACTCAAGGGTGTCCTCTCTCAGGCGAGTGCACACTCAGGGGAGTGCACGCTCAGGGGAGTGCACACTCAGGGGAGTGCGCACTCAGGGGAGTGCACACTCAGTTGAGCATACACTCAGGGGAGTGCACACTCAGGTGAGTCCTCACTCAGGCGAGTTCTCACCTAGTAGTCCTCACTCAGGCGAGTGCACACTCAGGGCACAGCACACTCAGGGGAGTGTACAATCAGGAGTATCTACACCCAGACGAGTGCACACTCAGGGGAGTGTGCACTCAGGGAAGAGCACACTCAGGGGAGTGTACACTCCGGGGTGTGCACATTCAGTGGAGTGCACACTCAGGGGTGTCCTCACACCGGCGAGTTCACACTCAGGGGAGTGCACACTCAAGGGTGTCCTCTCTCAGGCGAGTGCACACTCAGGGGAGTGCACACTCAGCGGAGTGCGCACTCAGGGGAGTGCACACTCAGTTGAGCATACACTCAGGGGAGTGCACACTCAGGTGAGTCCTCACTCAGGCGAGTTCTCACTTAGTAGTCCTCACTCAGGCGAGTGCACACTCAGGGAAGAGCACACTCAGGGGAGTGTACACTCAGGGGAGTGCACACTAAGATGAGCATGCACTCAGGGGACTGCACACTCAGGGGATTCCACACTCATGCGAGTGCACACTAACGGGAGTGCACACTCAGTGGAGCGTACACGCAGGGGAGTGCATACTCAGGGGAGCGCTCACTCAGGGGAGTTTACAGTATAGTCAGCGCACACTCAGGGGAGTTCACACCCAGGGGATTCGTCACACAGGCGTGTGCACACTCAGGAGAGTGCTCACTCATGGGAATGCACACTCAGGATAGTGAGAACTCAGTGGAGTCCTCACTCAGGGGAGCGCACACTCAGGGGAGGGCACACTCAGGGGAGTCCTCACTCAGGAGAGGGCAAACTAAGAGGCGTGCACCCTCAGGGGATTGCTCACTCAGGGGAGTGCACACCTTGGGGAGCGAACACTCAGGGGAGATCACACTCAGGGGAGTGCACACCCTGCGGAGGGAACACTCAGGGGAGTGTACACTCATGGGAGAGCAACCTGAGGGGTGCCTTCACTCAGGAGAGTGCATACTCGGGGGAGTGCTCACTCAGGGGAGAGCACACACAGGGGAGTGCACATCCTGAAGAGTGAACACTCAGGGGAGTGCTCACTCAGGGGATTGCACACTCAGGTGTGTCTACAACCAGGGGAGTGCACACTCAGGGGAGTGCACACTCAGGGGAGAGCACACTCAGGGGAGTGTACACTCAGGGGAGTGCTCATTCAGTGGAGTGCACACTCAGGGGCGTCCTCACTCAGGCGCCTTCACACTCAGTAGTCCTCACTCAGGCAAGTGCACACTCAGGGGAGTGCACACACAGGGGAGCACTCACTCAGGGATGTGCACCCTCAGGGGAGTGCACACTCAGGGGAGTGTACACTCAGGGGAGCGCTCACTCAGGGGAGTTTTCAGGAAAAAGAAGGCACACTCAGGGGAGTGCACACTCAGCAGAGAGCACACTCAGGGGAGTGCACACTCAGGAGTGTCTTCACTCAGGCGAGTGCACCCTCAGGGGAGTGCACACTCAGGTGAGCATTCACTCAGGGGAGTGCACACTCAGGGGAGTCCTCACTCAGGCGAGTTCTCACTCAGTAGTCCTCACTCACGCGAGTGCACTCTCAGGGGAGAGCCCACTCAGGGGAGTGTACACTCAGGGGAGTGCTCATTCAGTGGAGTCCTCTCTCAAGGGAGTGCGCACTCAGGGGAGTGCACACTCAGTTGAGCATTCACTCTGGGGGTGCACACTCAGGGGAGTCCTCACTCAGGCGAGTTCACACTCAGGGGAGTGCACACTCAGAGGAGTGCACACTCAGGGGAGCGCTCACTCGGGGGAGTTTTCAGTAAAGTGAGCGCACACTCATTGGAATGCACACTCAGAGGAGTCCTCACACAGGCGAGTGCACACTCAGGAGAGCGCTCACTCTTTGGAGTGCTCACTCAGGGCAGAGCACACTCAGGGGAGTGTACACTCCGGGGAGGGCACATTCAGTGGAGTGCACACTCAGGGGAGTCCTCACACAGGCGAGTTGAAACTCATTGGAGTGCACACTCAGGGGTGTCCTCACTCAGGCGAGTGCTCACTCAGGGGAGTGCGCACTCAGGGGAGTGCACACTCTGGTGAGCATGCACTCAGGGGAGTGCACACTCAGGGGAGTCCTCGCTCAGGCGAGATCTCACTCAGTAGTCCTCACTCAGGCGAGTGTACTCTCAGGGGAGAGCACACTCAGGGGAGTGCACACTCAGGTGAGCATGCACTCAGGGGAGTGCACACTCAGACGAGTCCTCACTCATGCGAGTTCACACTCAGGGGAGTGCACACTCAGGGGTGTCCTCACTCAGGCGAGTGCACACTGACGTGAGCGTGAACTCAGGTGTGTACCCACTTAGGGGCGTCTTCACTCAGGCGACTTCACACTCAGTATTCCTCACTCAGGCGAGTGCACACTCAGGGAAGAGCACACTCAGGGGAGTGCACACTCAGGGGTGCGCTCACTCAGGGGAGTTTTTAGTAAAGTGAGCGCACACTCAGGGGATTGCACACTCAGGGCACAGCACACTCAGGGGAGTGTACAATCAGGGGTATCTACACCCAGACGAGTGCACACTCAGGGGAGTGCGCACTCAGGGGAGAGCACACTCAGGGGCGTGTACACTCCGGGGTGTGCACATTCAGTGGAGTGCACACTCAGGGGTGTCCTCACACCGTCGAGTTCACACTCAGGGGAGTGCACACTCAAGGGTGTCCTCTCTCAGGCGAGTGCACACTCAGGGGAGTGCACACTCAGGGGAGTGCACACTCAGGGGAGTGCGCACTCAGGGGAGTGCACACTCAGTTGAGCATACACTCAGGGGAGTGCACACTCAGGTGAGTCCTCACTCAGGCGAGTTCTCACTTAGTAGTCCTCACTCAGGCGAGTGCACACTCAGGGAAGAGCACACTCAGGGGAGTGTACACTCAGGGGATTGCAAACTAAGATGAGCATGCACTCAGGGGACTGCACACTCAGGGGATTCCACACTCATGCGAGTGCACACTAACGGGAGTGCACACTCAGTGGAGCGTACACGCAGGGGAGTGCATACTCAGGGGAGCGCTCACTCAGGGGAGTTTACAGTATAGTCAGCGCACACTCAGGGGAGTTCACACCCAGGGGATTCGTCACACAGGCGTGTGCACACTCAGGAGAGTGCTCACTCATGGGAATGCACACTCAGGATAGTGAGAACTCAGTGGAGTCCTCACTCAGGGGAGCGCACACTCAGGGGAGGGCACACTCAGGGGAGTCCTCACTCAGGAGAGGGCAAACTAAGAGGCGTGCACCCTCAGGGGATCGATCACTCAGGGGAGTGCACAACTTGGGGAGCGAACACTCAGGGGAGATCACACTCAGGGGAGTGCACACCCTGCGGAGGGAACACTCAGGGGAGTGTACACCCATGGGAGAGCAACCTGAGGGGTGCCTTCACCCAGGAGAGTGCATACTCGTGGGAGTGCTCACTCAGGGGAGAGCACACACAGGGGAGTGCACATCCTGAAGAGTGAACACTCAGGGGAGTGCTCACTCAGGGGAATGCACACTCAGGTGTGTCTACAACCAGGGGAGTGCACACTCAGGGGAGAGCACACTCAGGGGAGTGTACACTCAGGGGAGTGCTCATTCAGTGGAGTGCACACTCAGGGGCGTCCTCACTCAGGCGCCTTCACACTCAGTAGTCCTCACTCAGGCAAGTGCACACTCAGGGGAGTGCACACACAGGCGAGCACTCACTCAGGGATGTGCACACTCAGGGGAGTGCACACTCAGGGGAGTGCACACTCAGGGGAGCGCTCACTCAGGGGAGTTTTCAGGAAAATGAAGGCACACTCAGGGGAGTTCACACTCAGCGGAGAGCACACTCAGGGGAGTGCACACTCAGGAGTGTCTTCACTCAGGCTAGTGCACCCTCAGGGGAGTGCACACTCAGGTGAGCATTCACTCAGGGGAGTGCACACTCAGGGGAGTCCTCACTCAGGCGAGTTCTCACTCAGTAGTCCTCACTCACGCGAGTGCACTCTCAGGGGAGAGCCCACTCAGGGGAGTGTACACTCAGGGGAGTGCTCATTCAGTGGAGTCCTCACTCAAGGGAGTGCGCACTCAGGGGAGTGCACACACAGTTGAGCATTCACTCTGGGGGTGCACACTCAGGGGAGTCCTCACTCAGGCGAGTTCACACTCAGGGGAGTGCACACTCAGAGGAGTGCACACTCAGGGGAGCGCTCACTCGGGGGAGTTTTCAGTAAAGTGAGCGCACACTCATTGGAATGCACACTCAGAGGAGTCCTCACACAGGCGAGTGCACACTCAGGAGAGTGCTCACTCTTTGGAGTGCTCACTCAGGGCAGAGCACACTCAGGGGAGTGTACACTCCGGGGAGGGCACATTCAGTGGAGTGCACACTCAGGGGAGTCCTCACACAGGCGAGTTCAAACTCATTGGAGTGCACACTCAGGGGTGTCCTCACTCAGGCGAGTGCTCACTCAGGGGAGTGTGCACTCAGGGGAGTGCACACTTTGGTGAGCATGCACTCAGGGGAGTGCACACTCAGGGGAGTCCTCACTCAGGCGAGATCTCACTCAGTAGTCCTCACTCAGGCGAGTGTACACTCAGGGGAGAGCACACTCAGGGGAATGCACACTCAGGTGAGCATGCTCTCAGGGGTGTGCACACTCAGGCGAGTACTCACTCATGCGAGTTCACACTCAGGGGAGTGCACACTCAGGGGTGTCCTCACTCAGGCGAGTGCACACTCACGTGAGCGTGCACTCAGGTGAGTGCACACTTAGGGGTGTCTTCACTCAGGCGACTTCACACTCAGTAGACCTCACTCAGACGAGTGCACACTCAGGGGAGTGCACACTCAGGGGAGTGCACACTCAAGGGTGCGCTCACTCAGGGGAGTTTTTAGTAAAGTGAGCGCCCAATCAGGGGAGTGCACACTCAGGGGAGAGCACACTCAGGGGAGTGTACACTCAGGGGAGTGCACACTCAGGTGAGCATACACTCAGGGGAGTGCACACTCAGGTGAGCATGCACTCAGGGGAGTGCACACTCAGGGGATTCCTCATTTATGCGTGTGCACACTAAGGGGAGTGCACACTCAGGGGAGCGCACACACAGGGGAGTGCATACTCAGGGGAGCGCTCACTCAGTGGAGTTTACAGTAAAGTCAGCACACACTCAGGGGAGTGCACACTCAGGGGATTCCTCACACAGGCGTGTGCACACTCAGAAGAGTGCTCACTCATGGGAGTGCACACTCAGGATAGTGAGCACTCAGTGGAGTCCTCACTCAGGGGAGTGCACACTCAGGGGAGCGCACACTCAGGGGTGTCCTCACTCAGGAAAGGGCAAACTAAGAAGCGTGCACACTCAGGGTATCGCTCACTCAGGAGAGTGCACACCTTGGGGAGCGAACACTCAGGGGAGATCACACTCAGGGAGTGCACACTCAGGGGTGTCTACACATAGGCGAGTGCACACTCAGGGGTGTGTGCACTCAGGGGAGTGCTCACTCATGGGAGTGCACACTCAGGGAAGACCACACTCAGGGGAGTGTACACTCAGGGGAGTGCACATTCAGTGGTGTGCGCTCTTAGGGGAGTTCTCACTCAGGCGAGTTCACACTCCGGGGAGTGCACACTCAGGGATGTCCTCACTCAGGTGCGTGCACACTCAGGGGAGTGCGCACTCAGGAGAGTGCTCACTCAGGTAAGCATGCACTCAAGGGTGTGAATACTCAGGGGAATCCTCACTCAGGCGAGTTCTCACTCAGTAGTCCTCACTCAGGCCAGTGCACACACAGGCGAGAGCACACTCAGGGGAGTGTACACTCAGGGGAGTGCTCATTCAGTGGAGTGCACACTCAGGGGAGTCCTCACTCAGGCGAGTTCACACTCAGGGGACTGTGCACTCAGGGGAGTCCACAGCCAGGTGAGAATGCACTCAGGGGAGTGCACACTTAGGGGCGTCCTCACTCAGGCACCTTCACACTCAGTAGTCCTCACTCAGGCAAGTTCACACTCAGGGGAGTGCACACACAGGGGAGCGCTCACTGAGGGAAGTGCACCCTCAGGGGAGCGCACACTCAGGGGAGTGCACACACAGGGGAGCGCTCACTCAGGGGAGTTTTCAGTAAACAGTGCGCACACTCAGGGGAATGCACACTCAGGGGAGAGCACACTCAGGTTAGTGCACACTCAGGGGTGTCTTCACTCAGGCGAGAGCGCACTCAGGGGAGTGCACACTCAGGTGAGCATTCACTCAAGGGAGTGCACACTCAGGGGAGTCCTCACTCAAGCGAGTTCACACTCAGAAGAGTGCACACTCAGGGGTTCCCTCAGGCGAGTGCACACTCAGGGGAGTCCGCATCAGGGGAGTGCACACGCAGGTGAGCATGCACTCAGTGGAGTGCACACTCAGGGGAGTCCTCACTCAGGAGAGTTCTCACTCAGTAATCCTCACTCAGGCGAGTGCAAACTCAGGGAAGAGCACACTCAGGGGAGTGTACACTTAGGGGAGTGCTCATTCAGTGGAGTGCACACTCAGGGGAGTCCTCTCTCAGGCGAGTTCTCACTCAGTAGTCCTCACTCAGGCGAGTGCACACGCAGGTGAGGGTACACTCAGGGGAGTGCACATTCAGTGGAGTGCACAATCAGGGGAGTCCTCACTCAGGCGTGTCAAACTCAGGGGAGTGCACACTCAGGGGAATCCTCACTCAGGCGAGTGCACACTCAGGGGAGTGCACACTCGGGGTGTCCTCATTCAGGCGCATGCATACTCAGGGGAGTGCGCACTCAGGGGAGTGCACACACAGGTAAGGATGCACTCAGGGGAATGCAAACTCAGGGGAGTCCTCAATCAGGCGAGTTCTCACACAGTAGTCCTCACTCAGGCGAGTGCACACTCAGGGAAGAGCACACTCAGGGGAATCCTCACTCAGGGGAGTGCACACTCAGGGGAGTCCTCACTCAGGCGAGTCCACACTCAGGCAAGTTCACACTCAGGGGAATGCAATTTCAGGGGTGTCCTCACTCAGGCGATTGCACATTCAGGGGAGTGTGCACTCAAGGAGTGCACACTCAGGTGAGCATGCCCTCAGGGGAGTGCACACTTAGGGACATCCTCACTCAGGCGACTTCACACTCAGTAGTCCTCACTCAGGCAAGTGCACACTCAGGTGAGTGCACACTGGGGAGCGCTCACTCAGCGAAGTGCACACTCAGGGGAGCACGCACTCAGGGGAGTGCAGACTCAGGGGAGTGCTCACTCAGGGGAGTTTTCAGTAAAGTGAGTGCACACTCAGGGGAGTGCACACTCAGGGGAGAGCACACTCAAGGGAGTGTACACTCAAGGGAGTGCACCCTCAGGTGAGCATGCATTCAGGGGAGTGCACAGTCAGGGGAGTGCACACTCAAGGGAGCGCTCACTCGTTGGAGTGGTCACTCAGGGGAGTGCGCACTCAGGGGAGGGCACACTCAGGGGAGTGTACAATCAGGGGAGTGGACATTCAGTGGAGTCCTCACCCAGGCGAGTTCACACTCAGGCGATTGCACACTCAGGGGTGTCCTCACTCAGGCGAGTGCACATTCAGGGGAGCGCCCACCCAGTAAAGTGCACACTCATGGGAGCGCACACTCAGGGGAGTGCACACCCTAAAGAGTGAACACTCAGGGGAGTGCACACTCAGGGGAGTGCACACTCAGGGGTGTCTACGCCCAGGCGAGTGCACACACAGATGTGAGTGCACTCAGGGGAGTGCTCACTCAGGGCAATGCACACTCTGGGGAGAGCACACTCAGGGGAGTGTACACTCCGGGGAGTGCACATTCAGTGGAGTGCACACTCAGGGGAGTCCTCACTCTGGCGAGTGCACACTTAGGGGAGTGCACACTCAGGGGTGTCCTCACTCAGGCAAGTTCACACTCAGGGGAGCACGAACTCAGGGTAGTGCACACTCAGGTGAGCATGCACTCAGGGGAGTGCACACTTAGGTGAGCTTGCACTCAGGGGAGTGCACACTCAGGGGAGTCCTCACTCAGGCGAGTTCACACTCAGGGGAGGGCACTCTCATGTGTGTCTTTACTCAGGCGAGTGCACAATCAGGGGAGTGTGCACTCAGGGGAGGTCACATTCAGGTGAGCGTGCACTCGGGAGTGCACACTTAGAGGCTTCCTCTCTCAGGCGACTTCACACTCAGTCGTCCTCACTGAGGCGAGTGCACACCCAGGGAAGTGCACACACAGGGGAGCACTCAATCAGGGAAGTGTACACTCAGGGGAGCGCACACTCAGTTGAGTGCACACTCAGGAGAGCGCTCACTCATGGGAGTGCACACACAGGATAGTGTGCACTCAGTGGAGTGCTCACTCAGGGGAGTGCACACTCAGGGGAGTTCACACACAGGGGAGTGCACACTCAAGGGAGGGCACACTCAGTGTTGCCTTCACCCAGGCAATTGCATACTCAGGGGAGTGCGCACTCAGGGGAGTGCACACTCAGGGGAGTGCACACCCTGAAGAGTGAACACTCAGGGGAGTGCACACTCAGGGAAGCCTCACTCAGGGAAGTCCTCACTCGTTAGATTGCGAACTCAGAAGAGTGCGCACTCATGGGAGGGCTCACTCAAAGGAGTCATCACTCAAGCGAGTGCCCCCTCAGGAGACCGCTCACTCAGGGGAGTTCACACTCAGGGGAGAGCGCACTCAGGGGAGTGTACACTCAGGGGTGTCCTCACACAGGAGAGTGCACAATCAGGTGAACGTACACTCAGGTGAATGCACACATAGGGGCGTCCTCACCCAGGCGACTGCAAACTCATGGGTGTCCTCACTCAGGCGAGTGCACACTCAGGGAAGTGCACCCTCAGGGGAGCGCACACTCAGGGGAGTGCACACTCAGGGGAGCGCTCACTCAGGGGAGATTTCAGTAAAGTGAGCGCACGCTCAGTGGAGTGCACACACAGGGGAGTCTTCACACAGGCGAGTGCACACTCAGGAGAGCGGTCACCCATGGGAGTGCTCACTCAGGATAGTGTGCACTCAGTGGAGTCCTCACTCAGGGGAGAGCACACTCAGGGGAGTGCACACTCAGGGGAGGGCACACTCAGGGGTGCCTTCACCCAGGCAATTGCACACTCAGGGGAGTGCGAACCCAGGGGAGTACACACCCTGAAGAGTGAACACTAAGGGGAGTGCACACTCAGAGGAGAGCACACTCAGCGGTGTCTACACACCGGCGAGTGCACACTCAGGGGTGTGTGCATTCCGGGGAGTGCTCACTCAGGGGAGTGCACAGTCAGGGGAGAGCACACACAGGGAGTCTACACTCAGGGGAGTGCACATTCAGTGGAGTGCACACTCAGGGGAGTCCTCACTCAGGTGAGTTCACACACAGGGGAGTGCACACACAGGGTTGTCCTCACTCAGGCGAGTGCACACTCAGGGCAGTGCACAATCAGGGGAGCGCTCACTCAGGGAAGTGCACACTCAGGGGAGCGCACACTCAGGGGAGTGCATACTCAGGGGAGCGCTCACTCAGGGGAGTTTTCAGTAAAGTGAGCGCACGCTCAGAGGAGTGCACACTCAGGGGATTCCTCACACAGGCGAGTGCACACCCAGGAGAGCGCTCACTCATGGGAGTGCACACTCAGGATAGTGTGCACTCAGTGGAGTCCTCACTCAGGGGAGTGCACACTCAGGGGAGTGCACACTCAAGGAAGCGCACACTCAGGGGAGTGCACACTCAGGGGTGTCCTCACTCGGGCGAGTGCACACAAAGGGGAGTGCACACTCAGGGAAGCGCACACTCAGGGGATTGCATATTAAGGGGAGCGCTCACTCAGGGGAGTTTACAGTAAAGTGAGCGCACACAGAGGAGTGCACACTCAGGGGATTCCTCACACAGGTGTGTGCACACTCAGGAGAGTGCTCACTCATGGGAGTGCACACTCAGGATACTGTGCACTCAGTGGAGTCCTCACTCAGGGGAGTGAACACACAGGGGAGTACACACTCAGGGGAGCGCACACTCAGGGGAGTGCACACTCAGGGGAGGGCACACTCAGGGGAGTCCTCACTCAGGAGACTACAAACTAAGAGGCGTGCAAACTCAGGGTATCGCTCACTCTGGGGAGTGCACACTCAGGGGTTTCCTCACTCAGGTGAGTGCACATTCAGTTGAGTGCGCAATTAGCGGAGTGCGCTCTCAGGTAAGCATGCACTCAGGGCAGTGCACACTCAGGGGACTCCTCACTCAGGCCAGTTCTCACTCAGTAGTCCTCACTCAGGCGAGTGCACACTCAGGGGAGAGCACACTCAGGGGAGTGCACAATCAGGGGTGTCCTCACACGGGGAGTGCGCACTCAAGGGAGTGCACACTCAGGGGAGCGCATACTCAGGGGAGGGCACACTCAGGGGATTCCTCACTCAGGAGAGTGCAAAGTCAGAGGAGAGCACACTCAGGGGAGCGTTCACTCAGGGCAGTGCACACCCTGGGGAGAGGACTGTCAGGGGTGTGCACACTCAGAGGAGTGGACACTCAGGGGTCTCTTCATCCAGGCGGGTCCACACTCAGGGGAGTGTTCACTCACGGGAGCGCTCACTCAATGGTGTGCACACTCAGGGGAGCGCACACACAGGGGAGTGCAAACTTAGGGGTGACTTCACCCAGGAGAGTGCACACTCGGCGGAGTGCGCACTCAGGGGAGCGCACACCCCGGGGAGTGCACATCCTGAAGAGTGAACACTCAGGGGAGTGCTCACTCAGGGGAATGCAAACTCAGGGTTGTCTACACCCAGGCGAGTGCACACTCAGGGGAGTGCGCACTCAGGGGAGTCCTCACTCAGGTGACTTCACACTCAGTAGTCCTCACTCAGGCGAGTGCACACTCAGGGGAGTGCCCACTCAGGGGGGTCCACACACAGGGGAGCGCACACTCAGGGGAGGGCACACTCAGGGGAGTCCTCACTCAGGAGAGTGCAAACTAAGAGGCGTGCACACTCAGGGGATCGCTCACTCAGGGGAGTGCACACCTTGGGGTGTGAACACTCAGGGGAGATCACGCTCAGGGGAGTGCACACTCAGGGGTGTCTACACCCAGGCGAGTGCACACTCAGGGGTGTGTGCACTCAGGGGAGTGCTCACTCAGGGGAGTGCACACTCAGGGGAGAGCACACTCAGGGGAGTGTACACTCAGTGGAGTGCACATTCAGTGGTGTGCACACTCAGGGGAGTTCTCACTCAGGCGAGTTCACACTCAGGGGAGTGCACACTCAGGGGTGTCCTCACTCAGGCACGTGCACACTCAGGGATGTGCGCACTCAGGGGAGGGCACACACAGGTAAGCATGCACTCAGGGGAGTGCACACTCAGGGGAATCCTCACTCAGGCGATTTCTCAGTAGTCCTCACTCAGGCGAGTGCACACTCAGGGGAGAGCACACTCAGGGGAGTGTACACTCAGGGGAGTGCTCATTCAGTGGAGTGCACACTCAGGGGAGTCCTCACTCAGGCGAGTTCACACTCAGGGGAGTGCACATTCAGGGGAGTCCTAACTCAGGCGAGTTCTCACTCAGTAGTCCTCACTCAGGCGAGTGCACACTCAGGGGAGAGCACACTCAGGGGAGTGTACACTCAGGGGAGTGCTCATTAAGTGGAGTCCTCACTCAGGGGAGTGCGCACTCAAGGGAATGCACACTCAGGGGAGCGCATACTCAGGGGAGGGCACTCTCAGGGGATTCCTCACTCAGGAGAGTGCAAACTCAGAGGAGTGCACACTCAGGGGAGCGTTCACTCAGGGGAGTGCACACCCTGGGGAGAGGACAGTCAGGGGTGTGCACACTCAGGGGAGTGCACACTCAGGTGTCTCTTCACCCAGGCGAGTCCACACTCAGGGGAGTGTGCACTCAGGGGAGCACTCACACAGCGGAGTGCACACTCAGGGGAGTGCACACCCTTGGGAGGGAACACTCAGGGGAGTGTACACTCAGGGGAGAGCAAACTCAGGGGTGACTTCACCCAGGAGAGTGCACACACGGGGGAGTGCGCACTCAGGGGAGCGCACACCCAGGGGAGTGCACATCCTGAAGAATGAACACTCAGGGGAGTACTCACCCAGGGTAATGCTCACTCAGGTGTGTCTACACCCAGGCCAGTGCACACTCAGTGGAGTGCGCACACAGGGGAGAGCACACTCAGGGGTGTGCAAACTCCGGGGAGTGCACATTCAGTGGAGGGTACAGTCAGGGGAGTCCTCACTCAGGTGAGTTAACACTCATTGGATTGCACACTCAGGGGTGTCCTCACTCAGGCGAGTGCTCACTCAGGGGAGTGCACACTCTGGTGAGCCTGCACTCAGGCGAGTTCACACTCAGAGGAGTCCTCACTCAGGCGAGTTCTCACTCAGTAGTCCTCACTCAGGCGAGTGTTCACTCAGGGGAGAGCACACTCAGGGGAGTGCACACTCAAGTGAGCCTGCACTCAGGGGAGTCCACACTCAGGCGAGTCCTCACTCATGCGAGTTCACACTCAGAGGAGTGCACACTCAGGGGTGTCCTCACTCAGGCGAGTGCACACTCACGTGAGCGTGCACTCAGGTGAGAGCACACTTACGGGCGTCTTCACTCAGGCGACTTCACACTCAGTAGTCCTCACTCAGGCGAGTGCACACTAAGGGGAGTGCACACTCAAGGGAGTGCACACTCAGGGGAGCGCTCACTCAGAGGAGTTTTCAGTAAAGTGAGCGCACACTCAGGGGAGTGCACACTCAGGGGAGAGCACACTCAGTGGAGTGTACACCCAGGGGTGTCTACACCCAGGTGAGTGCACACTCAGGGGAGTGTGCACTCAGAGGAGAGCACACTCAGGGGAGTTTACACTCCGGGGAGTGCACATTTAGTGGAGTGCACACTCAGGGGATTCCTCACTCAGGCGAGTTCACACTCAGGGGAGTGCACACTCAGGGGTGTCCTCACTCGGGCGAGTGCACACTCAGGGGAGTGCACACTCAGGGGAGAGCACACTCAGGGGAGTGTACACTCAGGGGTGTCTACACCCAGGCGAGTGCACACTCAGGGTAGTGCCACTCCGGGGAGAGCACACTCAGGGGAGTGTACACTCCGGGGAGTGCACATTCAGTGGAGTGCACACTCAGGGGTGTCCTCACTCAGGCGAGTGCACACTCAAGGGAGTGCGCACTCAGGGGAGTGCACACTCAGGTGAGAATGCACTCAGGGGAGTGCACACTCAGGGGAGTCCTCACTCAGGCGAGTTCTCACTCAGTAGCCCTCACTCAGGCGAGTGCACACTCAGAGAAGAGCACACTCAGGGGAGTGTACACTCAGGGGAGTGCACACTCAGGTGAGCATGCACTCAGGGTAGTGCACACTCAGGGGAGTCCTCACTCATGCAAGTGCACACTAAGGGGAGTGCACACTTAGGGGAGCGCTCACTCAGGGAAGTGCACACTCAGGGGAGCGCACACACAGGGGAGTGCGTACTCAGGGGAGTGCTCACTCAGGGGAGTTTACAGTAAAGTGAGCGCACACTCAGGGGAGTGCACACTCAGGGGATTCCTCACACAGGCGTGTGCACCCTCAGGAGAGTGCTCACTCATGGGAATGCACACTCAGGATAGTGTGCACTCAGTGGAGTCCTCAATCAGGGGAGCGCACACTCAGGGGAGGGCACACTCAGGGGAGTCCTCACTCAGGAGAGTGCAAACTAAGAGGCGTGCACACTCAGGGGATCGCTCAACCATGGGAGTGCACACCTTGGGGAGCAAACACTCAAGGGAGATCACACTCAGGGGAGTGCACACTCAGGGGTGTCTACACCCAGGCGAGTGCACACTCAGGGATGTGTGCACCCAGGGGAGTGCTCACTCAGGGGAGTGCACACTCAGGGGTGTCTACACCCAGGCGAGTGCACACTCAGGGATGTGTGCACCCAGGGGAGTGCTCACTCAGGGGAGTGCACACTCAGGGGAGAGCACACTCAGGGGAGTGTACACTCAGGGGAGTGTACATTCAGTGTTGTGCACACTCAGGGGAGTTCTCACTCAGGCGAGTTCACACTCAGGGGAATGCACACTCAGGTAAGCATGCACTCGGGAGTGCATACTCAGGGGAATCCTCACTCAGGCGAGTTCTCACTCAGTAGTCCTCACTCAGGCGAGTGCACACTCACGGGAGAGCACGCTTAGGGGAGTGTACACTGAGGGGTGTGCTTATTCAGTGGTGTGCACACTCAGGGGAGTCCTCACTCAGGCGAGTTCACACTCAGGGGAGTCCACACTCAGGGGAGTTTACAGTAAAGTGAGTGCACACTCAGGGGAGTGCACACTCAGGGGATTCCTCACACAGGTGTGTGCACACTCAGGAGAGTGCTCACTCATGGGAGTGCACATTCAGGATAGTGTGCACTCAGTGGAGTCCTCACTCAGGGGAGTGGACACTCAAGGGAGTGCACACTCAGGGGAGCACACACTCAGGGGAGGGCCCACTCAGGAGAGTCCTCACTCAGGAGAGTGCAAACTAAGAGGCGTGCACACTCAGGGGATCACTCACTCAGGGGAGTGTACACCTTGGGGAGCGAACACTCAGGGGAGTTCACACTCAGGGGAGTGCACACTCAGGGGTGTCTACACCGAGGCGAGTGCACACTCAGGGGTGTGTGCACTCAGGGGAGTGCTCACTCAGGGGAGTGCACACTCAGGGGAGAGCACACTCAGGGGAGTGTACACTCAAGGGATTGCACATTCAGTGGTGTGCACACTCAGGGGAGTTCTCACTCAGGCAAGTTCACACTCAGGGGAGTGCACACTCAGGGCTGTCCTAACTCAGGCGTGTGCACACTCAGGGGAGTGCGCACTCAGGGGAGTGCACACTCAGGTAAGCATGCACTCAGGGGAGTGCACACTCAGGGGAATCCTCACTCAGGCGAGTTCTCATTCAGTAGTCCTCACTCAGGCGAGTGCACACTCTGGCGAGAGCACACTCAGTGGAGTGTACACTCAGGGGAGTGCTCATTCAGTGGACTGCACACACAGGGGAGCCCTCACTCAGGCGAGTTCACACTCAGGGGAGTGCACACTCAGGGGTGTCCTCACTCAGGTGAGCATTCACACAGGGGAGTGCACATTCACGGGACTCCTCAGGCGAGTTCTCACTCAGTATTCCTCACTCAGGCGAGGGCACACTCAGGGGAGAGCACACTCAGGGGAATGTTTTCTCAGGGGAGTGCACATTCAGTGGAGTCCTCACTCAGGGGAGTGCGCACTCAAGGGAGTGCACACTCAGGGGAGCGCATACTCAGGGGAGTTCACTCTCAGGGGATTCCTCACTCAGGAGAGTGCAAACTCAGAGGAGTGCACACTCAGGGGAGCATTCACTCATGGGAGTGCACACCCTGGGGAGAGGACAGTCAGGGGTGTGCACACACAGGGGAGTGCACACTCAGGTTTCTCTTCACCCAGGCGAGTCCACACTCAGGGGAGTGTGTACTCAGGGGAGCACTCACACAGCGGAGTGCACACTCAGGGGAGCGCACACTCAGGGGAGTGCACACCCTTGGGAGGGAACACTCAGGGGAGTGTACACTCAGGGGAGAGCAAACTCAGGGGTGCCTTCACACAGGAGAGTGCACACTCGGGGGAGTGCGCACTAAGGGGAGCACACACTCAGGGGAGTGCACATACTGAAAAGTGAACACTCAGGGGAGTGCTCACTCAGAGGAATGCACACTCAGGGGTGTCTACACCCAGGCGAGTACACACTCAGGGGAGCGCGCACTCAGGGGAGAGCACACTCAGGGGAGTGCACACTCTGGGGAGTGCACATTCAGTGGAGTGCACACTCAGGGGAGTCCTCACACAGTCGAGTTCACACTCAGGGGAGTGCACACTCAGGTGTGTCCTCACTCAGGCGATTGCACACTCAGGGGAGTGCACACTCAGGTGAGCATGCACACAGGGGAGTGCGCATTCAGGGGAGTCCTCACTCAGGCGAGTTCTCACTCAGTAGTCCTCACTCAGGTGAGTGCACACACAGGGAAGAGCACACTCAGGGGAGTGTACACTCAAAGGAGTGCTCATTCAGTGGAGTGCACACTCAAGGGAGTCTTCACTCAGGCGAGTGCACACTCAGGGGAGTGAGCACTCAGGGGAGTGCACACTCAGGTGAGCATGCACTTAGTGGGTGCACACTCAGGGGAGTTCCCACTCAGGCGAGTTCACACTCAGAAGCCCTCACTCAGGTGAGTGCACACTCGGGATTGCACACTCAGGGGTACCTTCACCCAGGCGAGTGCACACTCAGGGGAGTGTGCTTTCAGGGGAGCGCACACACAGGGGAGTGCACACCATGAGTAGTGAACACTCAGGGGAGTGCACAATCAAGTGAGCATGCACTCAGGGGAGTGCACACTCAGGGGACTCCTCACTCAGGCGAGTTCACACTCCGTAGTCCTCAGTCAGGCGAGTGCACACTCAGGGGAGTGCGCACTCAGGGGAGCGCACACTCAGGGGAGTTCACAACCTGAAGAGTGAACGCTCAGGGGAGTGCACACTCAGGGGAGTGCACGCTCAGGGGAGTGCACACTCAGAAGTGTCTACACCCAGGCGAGTGCACACTCAGGGGAGTGCGCACTCAGGGGAGTGAACACTCAGGGGAGTGCACACCCTGAGGAGTGAACACTCAGGGGAGTTCATATTCAGTGGAGTGCACAAAAAGGGGAGTCCTCACTCAGGCGAGTTCACATTCAGGCGATTGCACACTCAGGGGTGTCCTCACACAGGCGAGTGCACAATCAGGGGAGTGCACACTCAGGGGAGCGCTCACCCCGTGAAGTGCACACTCAGGGAGCGCACATTCAGGGGAGTGCACACCCTGAAGGGTGCCCACTCAGGGGAGTGCACACTCAAGGGAGTGCACACTCAGGTGTGTCTACACCCAGGCGAATGCACACACAGATGTGAGTGCACTCAGGGGAGTGCTCACTCAGGGGAGTGCACACTCAGGGGAGAGCACACTCAGGGGAGTGTACAGTCCGGGGAGTGCACATTCAGTGCAGTGCACACTCAGGGGAGTCCTCACTCTGGCGAGTTCACACTCGGGAGTGTGCACTCAGGGGAGGTCTCATTCAGGTGAGCGTACACTCAGGGGAGTGCACACTTAGAGGCTTCCTCACTCAGGCGTCTTCAAACTCAGTAGTCCTCACTCAGGCGAGTGCACACTCAGGGGAGTGCACACACACGGGAGTGCTCCCTCAGGGTAGTGCACACTCAGGGTAGCGCTCACTCAGTTGAGTAAACACTCAGGAGAGCACTCACTCATAGGAGTGCACACACAGGATAGTGTGCACTCAGTGGACTCCTCTCTCAGGGGAGTGCAATCTCAGGGGTGTGCACACACATGGGAGCGCACACTCAGGGGAGGGCACACTCTCGTTTGCCTTCACCAGGCAATTGCACACTCAGGGGAGTGCGCACTCAGGGGAGTGCACACTCAGGGGAGTGCACACCCTGAAGTGTGAACACTCAGGGGAGTGCACACTCAGGGGAGCCTCACTCAGGGAAGTCCTCCCTCGTTAGAGTGCGAACTCAGAAGAGTGCGCACTCAGGACAGGGCTCACTCAAAAGAGTCATCACCCAAGCGAGTGCCCCCTCCCGAGACCGCTCACTCAGGGGTGTTCACACTCAGGGGAGTGTACACTCAGGGGTGTCCTCACTCAGGCGAGTGCACAATCAGGTGAACGTACACTCAGGTGAATGCACACTTCGGGGCGTCCTCTCCCAGGCGAGTGCAAACTCAGTGGTGTCCTCACTCAGGCGAGTGCACACTCAGGGAAGTGCACACTCAGGGGAGCGCTCACTCAGGGAAGTGCACCCTCAGGGGAGCGCACACTCAGGGGAGTGCACACTCAGGGGAGCGCTCACTCAGGGGAGTTTTCAGTAAATTGAGCGTACGCTCAGTGGAGTGCACACACAGGGGAGTCCTCACACAGGCGAGTGCACACTCAGGAGAGCGCTCACCCATGGGAGTGCTCACTCAGGATAGTGTGCAATCAGTGTAGTCCTCACTCAGGGGAGAGCACACTCAGGGGAGTGCACACACAGGGGAGCGCACACTCAGGGGAGGGCACACTCAGGGGTGCCTTCACCCAGGCAATTGCACACTCAGGGGAATGCGAACCCAGGGGAGTACACACCCTAAAGAGTGAACACTCAGGGGAGTGCACACACAGAGGAGTGCACACTCAGGGGTATGTGCACTCCGGGGAGTGCTCACTCAGGGGAGTGCACAGTCAGGGGAGAGCACACTCAGGGAAGGGCACACTCAGGGGATTCCTCACTCAGGAGAGTGCAAACACAGAGGAGAGCACACTCAGGGGAGCGCTCACTCAAGGGAGTGCACACCCTGGGGAGCGAACCCTCAGGGGAGTGCACACTCAGGGGAGTGCTCACTCAGGGCTGTCTACACAAAGGCGAGTGCACACTCAGGTGTGTGTGCACTCTGGGGAGTGCACACAATGGGGAGAGCACACTCAGGGGAGTGTACACTCAGGGGAGTGCACATTCAGTGGAGTGCACACTCAGGGGAGTACTCACTCAGGCGAGTTCACACTCAGGGGAGTGCAGACTCAGGGGTGTCCTCACTTAGGCGAGTGCACACTCAGGAGTGCGCACACAGGGGAGTGCACACTCATGTGAGCGTGCACTCAGGGTAGTGCACACTTAGGGTCGTCCTCACTCAGGCGACTTCACACTCAGTAGTCCTCACTCAGGCGAGTGCACTCAGGGGAGTGCACACACTGGGGAGCACACACTCATGTGAGTCCCCACTCAGGAGAGAGCAAATTCAGAGCAGTGCACACTCAGGGGAGTGTTCACTTATGGGTGTGCACACCCTGGGGAGCGAACAGTCATGGGAGTGCACACTCAGGGGAGTTTTCAGTAAAGTGAGCGCACACTCATTGGAATGCACACTCAGAGGAGACCTCACACAGGCGAGTGCACACTCAGGAGAGCGCTCACTCATTGGAGTGCTCACTCAGGGGAGAGCACACTCAGTGGAGTGTACACTCAGGGGAGTGCACATTCAGTAGAGTGCACACTCAGGGGAGTCCTCACTCAGGCGAGTTCACACCCAGGGGAGTGCACACTCTGCGGTGTCCTCACTCTGGCGAGTGCACAAGCAGGGTAGTGCGCAGTCAGGGGAGTGAACACTCAGGTGAGCATGCACTCAGGGGAGTGCACACTCCGGGGAGCCTCACTCAGGGAAGTCCTCACTCGTTACAGTGCGAACTCAGAAGAGTGCGCATTCAGGGGATGGCTCACACAAAGGAGTCATCACTCAAGCGAGTGCCCCCTCAGGAGACTGCTCACTCAGGGGAGTTCACACTCAGGGGAGAGCACACTCAGGGGAGTGTACACTCAGGGGTGTCCTCACTCAGGCAAGTGCACAATCAGGTGAACGTACACTCAGGTGAATGCACACTTAGGGGCGTTCTCACCCAGGCGAGTGCACACTCAGGGGTGTCCTCACTCAGGCGAGTGCACACTCAGGGAAGTGCACACTCAGGGGAGCGCTCACTCAGGGAAGTGCACACTCAGGGGAGTTTTCAGTAAAGTGAGCACACGCTCAGGGGAGTGCACACTCAGGGGAGTGCTCACACAGGCGAGTGCACACTCAGGAGAGTGCTCATTCATGGGAGTGCTCACTCAGGATAGTGTGCACTCAGTGGAGTCCTCACTCAGGGGAGAGCACACCCAGGGGAGTGCACACACAGTGGAGCTCACACACAGGGGAGGGCACACTCAGTGGTGACTTCACCCAGGCAATTGCACACTCAGGGGAATGCGAACCCAGGGGAGTACACACGCTTAAGAGTGAACACTCAGGGGAGTGCACACTCAGAGGAGTGCAGACTCAGGGGTGTCTACACCCCGGCGAGTGCACACTCAGGGGTGTGTGCTCTCCTGGTAGTGCTCACTCAGGGGAGTCCACAGTCAGGGGAAAGCACACACAGGGGAGTGTACACTCAGGGGAGTGCACATTCAGTGGAGTGCACACTCAGGGGAGTCCTCACTCAGGCGAGTTCACACTCAGGGGTGTCCTCACTCAGGCGAGTGCACACTCAGGGGAGTGCACACTCAGGGGAGTGCTCACTCAGGGAAGTGCACACTCAGGGGAGCGCACACTCAGGGGAGTGCATACTCAGGGGAGCGCTCACTCAGGGGAGTTTTCAGTAAAGCGAGCACACATTCAGGGGAGTCCACACTCAGCGGATTACTCTCACAGGCGAATGCACACCCAGGAGAGCGCTCACCCATGGGAGTGCACACTCAGGATAGTGTGCACTCAGTGGAGTCCTCACTCAGGGGAGTGCACACTCAGGGGAGTGTACACTCAGGGGAGCACACACTCAGGGGAGCGCACACTCAGGGGAGGGCACACTCAGGGGAGTCCTCAGTCAGGAGAGTGCAAACTCAGAGGAGTGCACACTTAGGGGAGCGCTCACTCAGGGGAGTGCACACCCTGGGGAGCGAACACTCAGGGGAGTGCACACTCAGGGGTGTGTACACCCAGGCGAGTGAACACACAGGTGTGTGTGCACTCAGGGGAGTGCTCACTCAGGGGAGTGCAAACTCAGGGGAGAGCACACTCAGGGGAGTGTACACTCAGGGGAGTGCACATTCAGTGGAGTGCACACTCAGGGGAGTCCTCACTCAGGCGAGTTCACACTCAGGGGAGTGCACAGTCAGGGGTGTCTTCACTCTGGCGAGTGCACACTCAGGGGAGTGCGCACTCAGGGGAGTGCACACTCAGGGGAGTGATAACTCAGGTGAGCATGCACTCAGGGTTTGACAAGCCAAAACCCGACAAGACCGGATGAAACCGGACCAGACCGACTCAAACCTGTTTTGAACCGCTCAAAGCAGACTTGACCGGCTCTAACCGGTTATGACCGGCTCAAACCACACTCAAACCGGACCAGACCGTCTCAAATTGGTGTTTTCCCGGCTGAAACCAGACTCAAACCGGAACAGACCGCCTAAAACCGGCTTTGACCAGCTCCAACCGGACTCAAACCGGACAAGACCATCTCAAATTCGTTTTGACCGGCTCAAACCCGACCCGACCGGCTGAACCTGGACGAGACCGCCTCAAACCGGTTTGGACCAGCTCAAACCAGACCTGACTGGCTCAACCAGATCAAAGCGGACCAGACCGGCTCAAACCGGAACAAACCGGACCAGAATCGCTGAAACCGGATCAAACCGGCCCAAACCGGCTCAAACCGGTTTTAACCGGGTCAAACGCGACCAGACCGGCTGAATAGGGACGAGACCGCCTCAAACCGGTTTTGACCGGTCAAATCAGACCAGACCGGCACAAACCAGTTTTGACCGGCTCAAACCCGACCAGACCGTCTTAAACCGGACCAGAAAGGCTCAAACCGGTTTTGACCGGCTAAAACCCTAAGAGACCGGCTAAAACCGGACCAGACCCGTTCAAAGCGGACTCAAACAGGAATAGACCGGCTCAAACCAGTTTTGACCGGCTCACATCGGACCAGAGCTGCACAAACCGATTTTGACTGGCTCAAACCATACTCAAACAGGACCAGACCGGCTCAAACCGGTTTTGACCAGCTCAAACCCGAGCAGACCGGCTGAAACCAGACGAGACCGGCTGAAACCGGTTTTAAACAGGTCAACCCCGACCAGACCAACTAAAACCGGACCAGACTAGCTCAGACCACTTTTGACCGGCTGAAACCGAACCAGACCGGCTCAACCGGATCAAACCGGACCAGACCGGCTTACACTGGATCAAACCGGACCAGACCAGCTCTTAGACCGTCTCAAACTGGTTTTGATCCGCTCAAAACGGACCAGAATGGCTCCAACCGGTTTTGACCAGCTCAAACCGGACCAGACCGTCTCAAACCAGCCTCAAACCGGACCAGACCGTCTCAAACCCGTTTTGACTGTCTCAAACCCGACCAGACCAGCTGAAACCGGATGAGACCGGCTCAAACCGGTTTGGACTGACTCAAACAAGAGGAGACTGGCTCAACTAGATCAAAGCCGACCAGAATGGCTCAAACTGGATCAAACCAGACCAGAAACACTGAAACTGGATCAAACCAGACCAGACCAGCTGAAAGCGGTTTTATCCGGCTCAAACCCGACCAGACCGCCTGAAATGGGACGAGACTGCCTCAAGCCGGTTTTCACCGGGTCAAATCGGACCAGACTGGCACAAACCGGCTTTGACCGGCTCTAACCCGACCAGACCGTCTGAAACTGCACCAGACAGGCTCAAACCGGTTTTGACCGGCTCAAACCCTACCAGACCGGCTACAACCGGACCAGACCCGTTCACACAGGACTCAAACCGGAATAGACCGGCTCGAACCGGTTGTGACGGGCTCAAATCGGACCAGAGCAGCACAAAGCGATTTTGACCGGCTCAAACGTGACTCAAACTCGACCAGACCGGCTCAAAACGGTGTTGACCAGCTCAAACCGGACTCAAACCGGACCAGACTGGCTCAAACCGGTTTTGAATGGGTCAAATCAGACCATACTGGCTCAAGCGAATCAAACCGGACCTGACTGTATTAAACCGGATCAAACTGGACCAGACCGGCTCAAACCGGTTTTGACCGGCTCAAATCGGAGGAGAGCAGCACAAACCCAATTTGACCACCTCAAACCAGACTCAAACAGGCCCACACTGGCTCAAACCGGTTTTGACCGACTCAAACCTGACCAGACCGGCTGAAACTGGACGAGACTGCCCCAAACCGGTTTTACCGACACAAATCTGTCCAGACTGGCTAAAACCGGACCAGACCGGCTAAAACCGGTGTTGACCAGCTCAAACAGGACTCAAACCGGAACAGACCTGCTCAAACCGGTTTTGAACGGCTCAAACCAGGCCATACCATCTGAAACGAATCAAACCGGACCAGACAGGCTTAAACGGGATCAAACCAGACCAGTCCAGCTAAAACCGGTTTTGACCGGCTCAAATCGGATGAGAGCAGCACAAACCGAATTTGTCCAGCTCAAACCAGACTCAAACAGGAACACACTGGCTCAAACCGGTTTTGATTGGCTCAAATCCGACCAGACTGGCTGAAACTGGACGAGACCGCCTCTAACAGGTTTTGACCGACTGAAACCCGTCCAGACCGGCTAAAACCGGACCAGACCGGCTCAAACCGGTTTTGACTGGCTCAAAGTGGACTAGACAGGCTCTAACCGGTTATGACCGGCTCAAGCTGCACTCAAACCGGACCAGATCGTCTCAAATTGGTGTTGTCCAGCTCAAACCGGACTCAAACCGGACCAGACCAGCTAAAAACGATTTTGACTGGCTCATACCGGACTCAAACCAGACCAGACCGTCCCAAACACGTTTTGACCGGCTCAAACCCGACCAGACTGGCTGAAACCAGACGAGACTGGCTCAAACTTGTTTGGACCGTCTCAAACCAGAACAGACTGGCTCAACCAGATCAAGGCGGACCATACCGGCTCAAACCGGATCAAACAGGACCAGAACCGCTGAAACCGGATCAAACTAGACCAGACCGGCTCTTAGACCGTCTCAAACCGATTTTGATCCGCTCAAAACGGACCAGACCAGCTCAAACCGGTTTTGACCAGCTCAATCCCGAGCAGACCGGCTGAAACCGGACGAGACCGGCTGAAACCAGTTTTGAACGGGTCAACCCCAACCAGACCAACTAAAACCGGACCAGACTAGCTCAGACCACTTTTGACTGGCTGAAACCAAACCAGACCGGCTCAACTGGATCAAACCGGACCAGACCGGCTTACACTGGATCAAACCGGACCAGACCAGCCCTTAGACCGTCTCAAACTGGTTTTGATCCGTTCAAAACGGACCAGAACGGCTCAAACCGGTTTTGACCGGCTCAAAACGGACCAGACCGTCTCAAACCAGACTCAAACCGGACCAGACCGTCTCAAACCCGTTTTGACTGTATCAAACCCGACCAGACCAGCTGAAACCGGACGAGACCAGCTCAAACCGGTTTGGACCGACTCAAACCAGAGGAGACTGGCTCAACTAGATCAAAGCCGACCAGACCGGCTCAAACCGGATCAAACCGGGCCAGAAACGCTGAAACTGGATCAAACCAGACCAGACCGGCTGAAAGCGGTTTTAACCGGCTCAAACCCGACCAGACCGGCTGAAATGGGAGGAGACCGCCTCAAGGCAGTTTTGACCAGGTCAAATCGGACCAGACCGGCACAAACTGGCTTTGACCGGCTCTAACCCGACCAGACCATCTGAAACTGCACCAGACAGGCTCAAACCGGTTTTGACCAGCTCAAACCCTACCAGACCGGCTACAACCAGACCAGACCCATTCACACAGGACTCAAACCGGAATAGACCGGCTCGAACCGGTTGTGATGGGCTCAAATCGGACCAGAGCAGCACAAAGCGATTTTGACCGGCTCAAACGTGACTCAAACTGGACCAGACCGGCTCAAAACGGTGTTGACCAGCTCAAACCGGACTCAAACCGGACCAGACTGGCTCAAACCGGTTTTGAATGGCTCAAATCAGACCATACCGGCTCAAACAAATCAAACCGGACCAGATTGGATTAAACCAGATCAAACCGGAGCAGACCGGCTCAAACCAGTTTTGACCGGCTCAAATCGGAGGAGAGCAGCACAAACCGAATTTGACCAGCTCAATCCAGACTCAAACAGGCCCACACCGGCTCAAACCGGTTTTGACCGACTCAAACTCGACCAGACCAGCTGAAACTGGACGAGACCGCCCCAAACCGGTTTTACTGACACAAACCCGTCCAGACTGGCTAAAACCAGACCAGACTGGCTCAAACCAGTGTTGACCAGCTCAAACAGGACTCAAACTGGAACAGACCTGGTCAAACCGGTTTTGAACGCTCATACCAGACCATACCATCTGAAACGAATCAAACCGGACCAGACAGGCTTAAACGGGATTAAACCGGACCAGTCCGGCTAAAACCACTTTTGACCAGCTCAAATCAGATGAGAGCAGCACAAACCGAATTTGACCAGCTCAAACCAGACTCAAACAGGACCACACCGGCTCAAACCAGTTTTGATCAGCTCAAACCCGACCAGACTGGCTGAAACTGGACGAGACTGCCTTTAACAGGTTTTGACCGACTGAAACCCGTCCAGACCGGCTAAAACCGGACCAGACCGGCTCAAACCGGTTTTGACTGCTCAAAGCAGACTAGACCGTCTCTAACCGGTTATGACCGGCTCAAGCTGCACTCAATCCGGACCAGATCGTCTCAAATTGGTGTTGTCCAGCTCAAACCGGACTCAAACTGGACCAGACCAGCTAAAAACGGTTTTGACCGGCTCATACCGGACTCAAACCGGACCAGATCGTCTCAAACACGTTTTGACCGGCTCAAACCCGACCAGACTGGCTGAGACCAGACGAGACCGGCTGAAACTGGTTTGGACCGTCTCAAAGCAGACCATACTGGCTCAACCAGAACAAGGCGGACCATACCGGCTCAAACCGGATCAAACCGGACCAGAACCGCTGAAACCAGATCAAACTGGACCAGACCGGCCCTTAGACCGTCTCAAACCGGTTTTGATCCGCTCAAAACGGACCAGACCGGCTCAAACTGGTTTTGACCAGCTCAAACCCGAGCAGACCGGCTGAAACCGGACGAGACTGGCTGAAACCGGTTTTGAACGGGTCAACCCCGACCAGACCAACTAAAACCGGACCAGACTAGCTCAGACCACTTTTGACCGGCTGAAACCGAAACAGACCGGCTCAAGCGGATCAAACCGGACCAGACCGGCTTATACTGGATCAAACCGGACCAGACCGGCTCAAACCAGTTTTGACCGGCTCAAACCGGTTTTGATCCGCTCAAAACGGACCAGAATGGCTCAAACCGGTTTTGACCAGCTCAAACCGAACCAGACCGTCTCAAACCGGACTCAAACCGGACCAGAACGTCTCAAACCCGTTTTGACTGGCTCAAACCCGACCAGACCAGCTGAAACCGGATGAGACCGGCTCAAACCGGTTTGGTCCGTCTCAAACTGGACGAGACTGGCTCAACTAGATCAAAGCCGAACAGACCGGCTCAAACCGGATCAAACCGGGCCAGAAACGCTGAAACCAGATCAAACCGGACCAGATCAGCTCAAAGCGGTTTTACCCAGCTCAAACCCGACCAGACCAGCTGAAATGGGACGAGACGGCCTCAAACCAGTTTTGACCGACTCATACCCATCCAGACCGGCTGAAACCGGACCTTACCGGCTCAAACCAGTTTTGACCGGCTCAAAGCGGACTAGACGGGCTCTAACCGGTTATGACTGGCTCAAACCGCACTCAAACCGGACCAGACCACCTCAAACAGGTGTTGTCTGGCTCAAACCAGACTCAAACCCGACCAGACCGTCTGAAACGGGACCAGACAGGCTCAAACCGGTTTTGACCGGCTCAAACCCCACCAGACCGGCTAAAACCGGACCAGACCCGTTCAAACCAGACTCAAACAGGAATAGACCGGTTCAAACCGGTTTTCACCAGCTCACATGGGACCAGAGCAGCACAAACCGATTTTGACCAGCTCAAACCAGACTCAGACAGGACCAGACCGGCTCAAACCGGTTTTCACTGGATCAAACCCGACCAGACCGGCTGAATCCGGATGAGACCTGCTGAAACCGGTTTTGACCGGGTCAACTCCGACCAGAGCAACTAAAACCGGACCAGACTGGCTGAGACCACTTTTGACCGTCTCAAACCGAACCAGACTGGCTCAACCGGATCAAACCGGACCACACCAGCATATACCGGATCAAACCGGACCAGACCGGATCTTAGACCGTCTCAAACCGGTTTTGATCAGCTCAAAACGGACCAGAACGGCTCAACCTGGATTTGACCGGCTCAAACCTGACCAGACTGGCTCAAACCAGACTCAAACCGGACCAGAACGGAACAAACCGGTGTTGACCGGGTGAAACCTGACTCAAACTGGACCAGACTGGTTCAAACCGGTGTTGACCAGCTCAAACCGGACTCAAACCGGACCAGAGCGACTCAAACTGGTTTTGAACGGCTCAAAACAGACCATACCGGCTCAAACGAATCAAATTGGACCACACAGGCTTAAACTGGATCAAACCAGACCAGACCGTCTCAAACTGCTGTTGTCCGGCTCAAACCGCACTCAAACCCGACCAGACCGGCTCAGACCGGTTTTGACCGGCTCACATCGGACCAGAGCAGCACAAACCGAATTTGACGAGCTCAAACCAGACTCAAACAGGACCACATGGGCTCAAACCGCTTTTGACTGGCTCAAACCCTACCAGACCAGCTGAAACTGTACGAGACCACCTCAAACCGGTTTTGACTGACTCAAACCCGTCCAGACCGGCTAAAACCAGACCAGACCGGCTCAAACTGCTTTTGACCGGCTCAAAGCGGACTAGACCGGATATAACTGGTTATGACCGGCTCAAACCGCACTCAAACCGGAGCAGACCCTCTCAAACTGGTGTTGTCCGGCTCAAACCAGACTCGAAGCAGACCAGACCGGCTCAAACCGGTTTTGACCGGCACAAACCGGTCTCAAACCGGACCAGACCGTCTCAAACCCGTTTTGACCAGCTCAAACCCGACCAGACCGGCTGAAACCGGACGAGACCGGTTCAAACCGGTTTGGACCGGCTCAAACCAGACCAGACTGGCTCAAACAGAACAAAGCGGACCAGTCCGGCTGAAACCGGATCATACCGGACCAGAACCACGGAAACTGGATCAAACCAGACCAGTCCGGCTCAAACCGGTTTGGTCTGGTTGAAACCAGACCAGACTGGCTCAACCAGATCAAAGCGGACCAGACAGAATCAAACCAGATCAAACCAGACCAGATCGGCCCTTAGACAGAATCAAACCAGGTCAAACCAGACCAGATCGGCCCTTAGACAGTCTCAAACCGGTTTTGATCGGCTCAATACGGACCAGAACGGCTCAAACCGGTTTTGACCGGCTCAATCCGGACCAAACCATCTCAAACCCGTTTTGACTGGGTCAAACCAGAGCAGACCAGCTCAACCGCATCAAACCGGACCAGATCGGCTTTAACCGGATCAAACCGGACCAGACCGGCTCAAACCAGGGTTGACCGGCTCAAACCCGACCAGACTGGCTTAAACCGAAACAGACTGGCTCAAACAGGGTTTGACCGGCTCAAACCCGACTCAAACTGGACCAGAACTGCTCAAACCGGGTTAGACTGGCTCAAACCGGACCAGACCAGCTCAAACCGAATCAAACCGGACCAGAACGACTCTTAGACCGGATCAAACCAGAGCACACCGGCTCCAACCAGTTTTGACCGGCTCAAATCAGACTCAAACCGGACCTGACCGGCTCAAACTGGTGTTGACTGGCTCAAACTGGACTCAAACCAGAACAGACCGGCTCAAACCGGTATTGACCGGCTCGAACCACTCTCAAAGCGGACCAGAACGGCTCAAACCGGACCAAGCAGTCTCAAAGCGGATCAAAACGGACGAGACCAGCTCAAACCGGTTTTGACCAGCTGAAACCGGACCACACCAGCTCTAACCGGACTCAAATCGGACCAGACCAGCTGAAAACGGTTTTGACCGGCTGAAACCGGACCAGACCGCATCAAACCAGATCAAACCGGACCAGACCAGCTCAAAAGGGTTTTGACCAGCTCACAAAAGCCCAGACCGGCTCTACCGCATCAAACCGGACCAGACCGGCTCAAACCGGCTCAAACCGCACCAGACTGGCTGAAACAGGATTTGACCAGCTCACACCGGACCAGACCGGCTCAAACCGGTTTTGACCCGCTCAAAATTGGACGCAAACCGGAACAGACCAGCTCAAACCGGTTTTGACCAGCTCAAACCGGACCAGACAGACTCAAACTGGATCACACTGGACCAGATTGGCCCTTACAAACCGGACCAGACTTGCCCTTAGACAGTCTCAAACCAGTTTTGATTGGCTCAATACGGACCAGAATGGCACAAACCGGTTTTGACTGGCTCAAATAGGACCCAAACCGGACCAGACCTGCTTTAACCGGATCTAACCGGACGAGACTGGCTCAAACCAGGGTTGACCGGCTCAAACCCGACCAGACTGGCTTAAACCGGACCAGACTGGCACAAACAGGGTTTGACCGGCTCAAACTGGACACAAACGGGTCCAGAACGGCTCAAACCAGGTTAGACTGGCTCAAACCGGACCAGACCAGCTCAAACCGAATCAAACCGTACCAGACCGGCTCTTAGACTGGCTCAAACCAGACCAGAGCGGCTCAATCTGATTTTCACCAGCTCAAATCGGACTCAAACCAGACCAGACTGGCTTTAACCGGATCTAACCAGACCAGACCGGCTCAAATCAGGCTTGACTGGCTCAAACCCGACCAGACTGACTTAAACCAGACCAGACTGGCTCAAACACAGTTTGACCGGCTCAAACTGGACTCAAACAGGTCCAGAACGGCTCAAACCGCGTTAGACTGGCTCAAACCACACCAGACCTGCTCAAACCAAATCAAACCGTAGCAGACCGGCACTTAGACCGGCTCAAACCGGACCAGACCAGCTCAATCCGGTTTTGACTGGCTCAAATCGGACTCAAACCGGACCAGACCGGCTCAAACTGGTATTGACCGGCTCAAACCTGACACAAATCGGACCAGACTGGCTCAAACCGGTGTTGATTCACTCGAACCAGACTCAAACTGGACCAGAACGGCTCAAACCGGACGAGACAGGCTCAAACCGGATCAAAACGGACCAGACCGGCTCAAACAGGTTTTGACCAGCTGAAACTGGACCAGACCAGCTCAAACCGGACTCAAACCGGACCAGACCGGCTGAAAACGGTTTTGACGGGCTCAATCGGACCAGACCGGCTGATACCGGTTTTGACCAGCTCACAAAAGCTCAGACCGGCTCTCCGGATCAAACCTGACCAGACCGGCTCAAACAGTATTTGACCAGCTCACACAGGACCAGACTGGCTCAAACCGGTTTTGACCAGCTCAAACCGGACCAGACAGACTCAAACCGGATCAAACCGGACCAGACCGGCACTTAGACAGTCTGAAACCGGTTTTGATCGGCTCAATACGGACCAGAACGGCCCAAACCGGTTTTGTCCGGCTCAAACCGGACCAGACCATCTCAAACCGGACTCAAACCGGACCAGACCAGCTCAAACCGGTTTTGACCGGGTCAAACCAGAACAGACCAGCTCAACTGGAACAAACCGGACCAGACCGCCATTAACCGGATCAAACCAGAACAGAACGGCTCAAACTACGGTTGACCAGCTCACACCCGACGAGACTGTCTTAATCCGAACCAGACTGGCACAAACAGGGTTTGACTGGCTGAAACCTGAGTCAAACCGGACCAGAACGGCTAAAATCGTGTTAGACTGGCTCAAACCGGACCAGACCGGCTCAAACCGGACTCAAACCAGCCTAGACCAGCTCAAACCGGTTTTGACCAGCTCAAATCGGACTCAAACTGGACCAGAACGGCTCAAACTGGTGTTGACCGGCTCAAACCTGATTCAAACCGGACCAGACCAGCTCTACCCGGTGTTGACTGGCTCGAACCAGACTCAAACCCGACCAGAACGGCTCAAACCGGACCAGACAGGCTCAAACCAGATCAAAATGGACCAGACCGCCTAAAACCGGTTTTGACCAGCTGAAACCGGACCAGACCGGCTCAAATCGGATTAAACCGAACCAGACCGGCTCAACGAGATCAAACCGGTCCAGACCGGCTTAAACCAGATCAAACCAGACCAGACCGGCTTTTAGACCGTCTCAAACCTGTTTTGATCCTCTCAATACGGACTAGAACGGCTCAAACCCGTTTTGACCATCTCAAACCGGACCGAACATGACAAACCGGACTCAAACCGGACCAGACCAGCTCAAACCGGTTTTGACCGGGTCAAACCGGGACAGACTGGCTCAATCCGGTTTTGACCAGCTCAAATCAGACTCAAACCGGACCAGACCAGCTCAAACTGGTGTTCACTGGCACAAAATTGATTCAAACCGTACCAGACCAGATCACGCCGGTGTTGACCGGCTCGAACCAGACTCAAACCCGACCAGAACAGCTCAAAACGGACCAGACAGGCTCAAACTAGATCAAAACGGACCAGACCGGCTCAAACCGGTTTTGACCAGCTGAAACCAGACCAGACCGGCTCAAATCGGATCAAACCGAACCAGACCGGCTCAACCAGATCAAACCGAACCAGACCGGCTTAAACCGGATCAAACCAGACCAGACCGGCTCTTAGACCGTCTCAAACCAGTTTTGATTCGCACAATACGGAACAGAACGGCTCAAACCGGTTTTGACCGGCTAAATTGGACTCAAACCGGAACAGACCGGCTCAAACCTGTTTTGACCAGCTCAAACCGGACCAGACAGAATCAAACCGGATCAAACTGGACCAGACTGGCTTAAACCGAACCAGACTGGCTCAAACAGGTTTTGACCAGCTCAAAGCAGAATCAAACAAGACCAGAACGGCTCAAACCAGGTTAGACTGGCTCAAACCGGAGCAGACCGGCTCAAACTGAATCAAACCGGAACAGACCAGCTCTTAGACCGGCTCAAACCAGACCAGACCGTTTCAAAACGGTTTTGACTGGCTCAAATTGGACTCAAACCGGACCAGACTGGCTCAAACCGGTGTTGACCGGCACAAACCGGACTCAAACCAGACCAGACTGGCTCAAACTGGATCAAAACGGACCAGACCGGCTCAAACCGGTTTTGATCAGCTGAAACCGGACCAGACCAGCTCAAATCGGATCAAACCGGACCAGACAGGCTGAAACAGGCTCAAACAGGACCAGACCAGCTCAAAACGGACTCAAACCGGACCAGACCGGCTGAAAACGGTTTTCACCGGCTCAAACCGGACCAGACAGCATCAAACCAGATCAAACAGGACCAGACCTGCTCAAGCCGGTTTGGACCAGCTCAAAAAAGCCCAGACTGGATCTACCGAATCAAACCGGACAAGATCGGCTCAAACCGGATCAAACCGAACCAGAACCACTGAAACCGGATCAAACCAGACCAGACCGCCTCAAACCGGTTTTAACCGGCTCATACCCCACCAGACCGGCTGAATAGGGATGAGACCGCCTCAAACCGGTTTGGACCGGGTCAAATCAGACCAGACTGGCACAAACCGGTTTTGACGGGCTCAAACCCGACCAGACCGGCTGAAACAGGACAAGACTGGATCTAACCTGTTTTGACCGTATTAGACTGGCTCAAACCGGTTTTTTGACTGGCTCAAACCCGAGCAGACCGGCTGAAACTGGACGAGACCGCCTCAAACCGGTTTTGACCGACTCAAACCCGTCCAGACCGGCTAAAACCGGACCAAACTGGCTCAAACCGGTTGTGACCGGCTCAAAGCGGACTAGACCGGCTCTAACCGGTTATGACCAGCTCAAACCACACTCAAACCGGACCAGACCGTCTCAAACTGGTGTGGTCCAGCTGAAACAGGACTCAAACCGGACCAGACCTGCTCAAACCGGTTTTGACCAGCTCAAATCGGAGCAGAGCAGCACTATCCGAATTTGACCATCTCAAACCAGACTCAAACAGGACCACACCGGCTCAAACTGGTTTTGACCGGCTCAAACCCGACCAGACAGGCTGAAACTTGACGAGACTGCCTCAAACCGGTTTTGACCGACTCATACCGGAAAGACTGGCTAAAACCAGACCAGACCGTCTCAAACGAGTTTTGACCGGCTCAAAACGGACTAGACCGGCTCTAACCGGTTATGACTGGGTCAAACCGCACTCAATCCGGACCAGACCGTCTCAAACTGGTGTTGTCCGGCTCAAACCGGACTCAAACCAGAGCAGACCGTCTCAAACCCGTTTTGATTGGCTCAAACCCGACCAGACCAGCTGAAACCGGACGAGACCAGCTCAAACCGGTTTGGACGGGCTCCAACCAGACGAGACTGGCTCAAACAGATCAAAGCGGACCAGACTGGTTCAAACCGGATCAAACCAGACCAGAACCCCTGAAACCAGATCAAACCAGACCAGACCGGCTCAAACCAGTTTTAACCGGCTCAAACCCAACCAGACCAGCTGAAATGGGATGATACCACCTCAAACCGGTTTTGACCGGGTCAAATCGGACCAGACTGGCACAAACCGGTTTTAACCAGCTCAAACCCGACCAAACCGTCTGAAACCGGACCAGACAGGCTCAAACCGGTTTTGACCGGCTCAAACCCTACCAGACCGGCTCAAACTGGACCAGACCCGTTCAAATCGCACTCAAACAGGAATAGACCGGCTCAAACCGGTTTTGACCAGCTCAAATCGGACCAGTGTAGCAGAAACCGATTTTGACCGGCTCAAACATGACTCAAACTGGAACAGACCGGCTCAAACCAGTGTTGACCGGCTCAAACCGGACTCAGTCTGGAACAGACCGGCTCAAACCGGTTTTGAATGGCTCAAAGCGCACTCAAACAGGACCAGACCGGCTAAAACCGGTTTTGGACGGCTCAAACCAGATCACACTGTCTCAAACGACACAAACCGGAGCAGAAGGGCTTAAACCGGATCAAACCGTACCAGACTGGCTCAAACCGGTTTTGACCGGCTCAAATCAGACGAGAGCTGCACAAACCGCATTTGACAAGCTCAAACCAGACTCAAAAAGAACCACACCTGCTCAAAGCGGTTTTGAGCGGCTCAAACCCGACCCGACCGGCTGAAACTGGACGAGACTGCCTCAAACCGGTTTTGACCTACTCAAACCATCCAGACCGGCTAAAACCGGACCAGACCGGCTCAAACCGGTTTTGACCGACTCAATGCGAACTGGACCAGCTCTCACTGGTTATGACCGGCTCAAACCACACTCAAACCGGACCAGACCATCTCAAACTGGTGTTGTCCGGCTCAAACCGCACTCAAACAGCACCAGACCAGCTCAGACCGGTTTTGACTGGCTCAAATCGGAGCAGAGCAGCACAAACGGAATTTGACCAGCTCAAACCAGACTCAAACAGGACTACACTGGCTCAAACCGGTTATGACTGGCTCAAACCCGACCAGACGGGCTGAAACTGGACGAGACCGCCTCAAACCGGTTTTGACCGACTCAAACACGTCCAAACCGGCTAAAACCGGACCAGACCGGCTCAAACTGGTTTTGACCGGCTCAAAGCAGACTACACCAGCTCTAACCGGTTATGACCGTCTCAAACTGCACTCAAACTGGACCACACCTTCTCAAACTGGTGTAGTCCGTCTCAAACTGCACTCAAACCGGACCAGAAAGGCTCAGACCGGTTTTGACGGGCTCAAATCGGACCAGAGCAGCACAAACCCAATTTGACCAGCTCAAACAAGACTCAAACATTACCACACTGGCTCAAACCGGTTTTGACCGTCTCAAACCCGACCACACCGGCGAAAACTGGACGAGACCACCTCAAACCGGTTTTGACCGACTCAAACCCGTCCAGACTGGCTAAAACCGGGCCAGACCGGCTCAAACTGGTATTGACCAGCTCAAAGTGGACTAGACCTGCTCAAACCGCATTTGACCGGCTCATACCGGAATCAAAACGGATCAGACCATCTCAAACCCGTTTTCACCGGCTCAAACACGACCAGACTGGCTGAAACCGGACGAGACCATCTCAAACCGGTTTGGACCGGCTCAAACCAGACCAGACTGGCTCAACCAGATCAAAGCAGATCATACCGGCTCAAACCGGATCAAACCAGACCAGAACCGCTGAAACCGGATCAAACCGGACCAGACTGGCTTCAACCGGTTTTAACCGACTCAAACCCGACCAGACCGGCTGAAACGGGACAAGACCGCCTCAAACTGGTTTTGACTGACTCAAACCGTCCAGACCAGCTAAAACCGGACCAGACCGGCTCGAACCAGTTTTGACTAGCTCAAATCGGACTCAAACCGAACCAGACCGGCTCAAACCGTTTTAGAACGGCTGAAACCAGACCATACCGGCTCAAACGAATCAAACCAGACCAGACCAGCTTAAACCAGATCAAACCGGACCAGACCAGCGCAAACCGGACCTGACTGGCTCAAACCGGTCGCAAACCGCTTTTGACCAACTCATACCGATCCAGACAGCCTCAAACAGGTTTTGACTGTCTCAAACCGGACTCAAACAGGACCAGACCGGGTCAAACCGGTTTTAAATAGCTCAAATCGGACTCAAACAGGAACAGACTGGCTCAAACAAGGTTTGACCATCTAAAACCAGACCAGACCGGCTAAACCGGATCAAACCGGACCAGACCGGTTCAAACCTGATCAAACCGGACCAGACTGGCTCAAACCTGTTTTGACCGTATTAGACTGGCTCAAACCGGTTTTTAGCAGATCAAATCGCACCAGACCGGCTCAAACCGGTTTTGACTGTCTTCAAAAGGTCTCAAACCGGTTTTGACCGGAACAAACTGGACCACACCGCCTCAAACCTGTTCTGACCTGGTCAAACCAGACGAAAAATGTAGCAGACCGGCTCAAACCGGACTCAAACCGGACTAGACCATCTCAAACCCGTTTTGACTGGCTGAAACCCGACCAAACTGGCTGAAACCGGAAGAGACCACCCCAAAGCAGTTTGGACAGTCTCAAACCAGACGAGAATGGCTGAACTAGATCACAGCCAACCAGACCGGCTCAAACCACATCAAACCGGACCAGAAATGCTGAAACCGAATCAAACCGGACCAGACCGTCTCAAAGCGGTTTTAACCAGCTCAAACCCGACCAGACCGGCTGAAATGGGACGAGACCGCCTCAAACCGGTTTTGACCGTGTCAAATCGGACCAGACCAGCACAAACCGGCTTTGACCGGCTCAAACCCGACCAGACCATCTGAAACTGGACCAGACAGGCTCAAACCGGTTTTGACCAGCTCAAACCCTACCAGAACGGATAAAACCGAACCAGAACCGTTCAAACAGGACTCAAACCGGAATAGACTGGCTCAAATCAGTTTTCACGGGCTCAAATCAAACCAGAGCAGCACAAACCGATTTTGACCAGCTCAAACCTGACTCAAACTGGACCAGACCGGCTCAAACCGGTGTTGACCAGCTCAAACCGGACTCAAACCGGACCAGACCAGCTCAAACTGATGTTGACCAGCTCAAACCCGACCAGACCGGCTGAAACCGGACGAGACCGGCTGAAACCGGTTTTGACCGGATCAACCCCGACCAGACCAACTAAAACCGGACCAGACTAGCTCAGACCACTTTTCACTGGCTCAAACCAAACCAGACCGGCTGAACCGGATCAAACCGGACCAGACCGGCTTATACCGTATCAAACCGGACCAGACCAGCTCTTAGACCGTCTCAAACCGGTTTTGATCCGCTCAAAACGGACCAGAACGGCTCAAACCGGTTTTGACTGGCTCAAACCGGACAAGACGGTCTCAAACCAGACTCAAACCTGACCAGACCGTCTCAAACCCGTTTTGACTGGCTCAAATGCGACCAGACCGGCTGAAACAGGACGAGACTGGCTGAAACCGGTTTTGACAGCCACAAACCGAACCAGACCAGTTCAAACCCGATCAAACGGGACCAGACCGGCTCAAACCTGTCTTGACCATATTAGACTGGCTCAAACCGGTTTTTAGTGGCTCAAATCGCACCAGACCTGCTCAAACCGGTTTTGACCTTCTCCAAACAGACTCAAACCGGTTTTGATCAGAAAAAACCGGACCAGACCGCCTCAAACCTGGTTTGAATGGCTCAAACCGGACGCAAAACGTACCACACCGGCTCAAACCAGACTAAAGCCGGACTGGACTGGCTCAAATCGGTTTTGATCGGCTCAAACGGGACAAGGAACAAACCAGCTCAAACTGGACTCAAACCGGACCAGACCGGCTCAAACCAGTTTTTAAAGACTCAAACCAGACCATACCAGCTCAACCGAATCAAACCGGAGCAGACCAGCTTAAACCGAATCAAACGGGAACAGAACGGCTCAAACCGGTTTAGACCGGCTCAAATCGAAGGAGAGCAGCACAAACCGAATTTGACGAGCTCAAACCAGACTCAAAAAGGACCACAATGGCTCAAACCGATTTTGACTGGCTCAAACCAGACTCAAACCGGACCAGACAGTCTCAAACCCGTTTTGACTGGCTCAAACCCACCAGACCGGCTGAAACCGGACGAGACCGCCTCAAACCGGTTTGAACCAACTCAAACCAGACGAGAATGGCTCAACTAGATCAAAACCGGATCAAACAGGACCAGCACCGCTGAAACCGGTTCAAACCGGACCAGACCGGCTCAAAGCGGAATTAACCGGCTCATACCCGACCAGACCGGCTGAAACGGGACGAGATCACCTCAAACCGGTTTTGACCGGGTCAAACCGGACCAGACCTGCACAAACCGGCTTTGACCGGCTCACACCCTACCAGACTGGCTAAAACCGGACCAGACCCGTTCAAACAGGACTCAAACCGGAATAGACCGGCTCAAACCGGTTTTGAAGGGTTCAAATCGGACCAGAGCAGCACAAACCGATTTTGACCGGCTCAATTCGGACTCAAACTGGACCAGACCGTCTCAAACCGGTGCTGACCAGCTCAAACTGGACTCAAACCGGACCAGACCGGCTCAAACTGGTTTTGACCAGCTCAAACCCGACCAGACCGGCTGAAACCGGACGAGACCGGCTGAAACCGGTTTTGACCAGGTCAAGCCCGATCAGACCAACTAAAACCGGACCAGACTAGTTCAGACCACTTTTGACTGGCTCAAATCGAACCAGACCGGCTCAACCGGATCAAACCGGGCCAGACTGGCTTAAACCGGAACAAATGGGACCAGACCGGCTCAAACCGGTTTTGACCGGCTCAAATCGGAGGAGAGCAGCACAAACCGAATTTGACCAGCTCAAACCAGACTCAAACAGGACCACAACAGCTCAAACCGGTTTTGACCATCTCAAACCCGACCAGACCGCCTGAAACTGGACGAGACTGCCTCAAACCGGTTTTGACCGACTCAAACCCGTCCAGACCGGGTAAAACCGGACCAGACCGGCTCAAACCGGTTTCGACCGGCTCAAAGCGGACTAGACTGGCTCTAACCGGTTATGACCGGCTCAAACCGCACTCAAACCCGACCAGACCATCTCAAACTGGTATTGTCCGGCTCAAACCGGACTCAAACCGGACCAGACCGGCTCAAACCGGTTTTGACCGACGCAAACCAGACTCAAACGGGACCAGACCTTCTCCAATTCGTTTTGACTGGCTCAAACCGACCAGACCGGCTGAAACCGGACGAGACTGGCTCAAACCGGTTTGGACCGGCTCAAACCAGACGAGACCGGCTCTACCAGAAAAAGGCGGACCAGACCGTCTCATACCGGATCAAACCGGACCAGAACCGCTGAAACTGGATCAAACCGGACCAGACCAACTCAAACCAGTTTTAACCAGCTCAAACCCGACCAGACCAGCTGAATTGGGACGAGACCACCTCAAACCTGTTTTGACCGGGTCAAATCAGACCAGACAGGCACAAACCAATTTTGACCGGCTCAAACCCGAACAGACCGTCTGAAACCGGACCATACCGGCTCAAACCAGTTTTGAACGGTTCAAACCCTACCAGACCGGCTGAAACCGGTTTTGACCGGGTCAACCCCGACCAGACCAACTAAAACCGGACCAGACTGGCTCAGACCACTTTTGATCGGTTCAAACCGAATCAGACTGGCTCAACCGGATCAAACTGGACCAGACCGGCTTATACTGGAACAAACCGTTCCAGACCGGCTCTTAGACCACCTCAAACCAGTTTTTATAAGCTCAAAACGTAGCAGAACGGCTCAAACCGGTTTTGACTGGCTCAAACCGGATCAGACCGTCTCAAACCGGACTCAAACCATACCAGACTGTCTCAAAAACGACCAGACCGTCTCAAACACGACCAGAACGGCTGAAACTGACGAGACCGGCTCAAACCGGTTTGGACCGGCTCAAACAAGACCAGATCAAAGATTACTAGACAGGCTCAAACCGGATCCAACAGGTCCAGAACTGCTCAAACCGGATCAAACCGGACCAGACCAGCTCAAACCGGTTTTGACTGGCTCAAACTGGACTCAATCCGGACCTGACCCGCTAAAACCGGTTTTAACCGGCTCAAACCAAACCATACCTGCTCAACCGGATCAAACTGGACCAGATCGGCTCAAACCAGACCAGACCGGCTCAAACCGGACACAAACCGCTTTTGACCAGTTGTAACCGGTCCAGACAGCCTCAAACCGGTTTTGACTGGCTCAAAACGGACTCAAACAGGACCAGACCGGGTCAAACCGGTTTTAAATGGCTCAAATCGAACTCAAACAAGAAAAGACCGGCTCAAACAGAGTTTGACCATCTCAAACCAGACCAGACCGGCTCAACCGGATCAAACCGGACCAGACCGGCTCAAACCTGTTTTGACCGTATTAGACTGGCTCAAACTGGTTTTTAGTGGCTCAAATTGCACCAGACCGGCTCAAACTGGTTTTGACCGGCTCCAAACTTACTCAAAGCAGTTTTGACCGGCACAAGCCGGACCAGACTGCCTCAAACCTGTTTTGAACGGCTCAAACTGGACGAAAAACGTACCAGACCGGCTCAAACCAGACTCAAACCGGACTAGACCAGCTCAAATTGGTTTTGATCGGCTCAAACCGGACAAGGACCAAACTGGCTCAAACCAGACTCAAACCGGACCAGAGCGGCTCAAAACGCTTTTGAACGGCTCAAACCAGACCAAACCGGCTCAAACGGATCAAACCGGACCAGACCGGCTCAACCCGGAACAAACCAGACCAGACCGGCTCAAACAGGTTTTGACCAGCTCAAACCGGACCAGACCGGTTCTTAGACCAGCTCAAACCGGTTTTGAACGACTCAAATGGGACCAGACCGGCACAAACTGGTTTTGACCAGCTCAAACTGGATTCAAATCGGAGCAGACAAGCTCAAACCATTGTTGACCGGCTCAAACCGGAATCAAACCGCCCAGACCGGCTCAAAGAGGTGCACACTCAGGGGAGCGCTCATTCAGGGGAGTGCTCACGCAGGATAGTGTGCACTCAGTGGAGTCCTCACTCAGGCAAGTGCACACTCAGGGGAGTTCACACACTGGGGAGCGCTCACACACTGGAGCACACACTCAGGGGAGGACACAGTCAGGAGAGTGCACACTCAGGGGACGGCACACTCAGGGGATCCTCTCTCAGGTGAGTTCACACTCAGGGGAGAGCACACTCGGGGTGTCTTCACCCAGGCGAGTTCACACTCAGGGGAGCACGCACTCAGGGGAGAGCTCACTTGGGGAGTGCACAATCAGGGGTGAGCACATTCAGGGGAGTGTACACTGAGGGAAGTGCTCATTCAGTGGAGTGCACACTCAGGGGTGTCCTCACTCAGGCGAGTTCACACTCAGGGAAGTGTACACTCTGGGGTGGCCCCTTTCAGGGAGTGCACACTCAGGGGAGTTCACACTCAGGGAAGTGCTCAATCAGGGGAGGGCACATTCAGGGGAGCGCAATCACAGGGGAGCGCACATGCAGGAGAGTGCACACTCAAGGGAGTCCTCACTCAGGAGAGTGTGAACTCAGAGGATTGCACACACAGGGTAGTCCTCACCCAGGAGAGTGCGAACTCAGGGGAGTGCACTCTCAGGGGAGTGCTCACTCAGGGGAGTGCACACTCAGGAGAGTCCTCACTGAGGCGAGTGCACATTCAGGATAGTCCTCACTCAGGGGAGTGCTCAATCAGGGTAGTGCTCACTCAGGGCAACGCTCACTCAGGGGAGTGCACACTCAGGGGAGCGCACACTCAAGGGAACGCAAACTCAGGGGTGTGCACACTCAGGGGAGTCCTCACTCAGGGGAGTGCAAACTCAGAGGAGTGCACACACAGCGGAGTGCTCATTCAGGGGACTGCACACTAACGGGAGTGTTCATTCAGGCGAGTGCAAATTCAGGGGAGTGCACACTCAGGGGAGCGCTCACACAGAGGAGTTTCCACTAAAGTGTGCGCACACTCAGGGGAGTGCACACTCAGGGGAGTCCTCACACAGGCGAGTGCACACTCAGGAGAGCGCTCACTCAGGGGAGTGCACACTCAGGATTGTGTGCACTCAGTGGAGTCCTCACTCAGGGGAGTGCACACTCAGGGGAGCGGACAATCAGGGGAGCCCTGACTCAGGAGAGTGCAAACTCAGAGGAGTGCACACTCAGGGGAGCGCTCACTCAGGGGAGTGCACACTCAGGATTGTGTGCACTCAGTGGAGTCCTCACTCAGGGGAGCACTCACTAAGGGTAGTGCACACCCTGGGGAGCGAACACTCAGGGGAGTGCACACTCAGGGGTCTCTTCACACAGGCGAGTCCACATTCAGGGGAGTGTGCACTCAGGGGAGTGCTCACTTAGGGGAGTGCATGCTCAGGGAAGCGCACATTCAGGGGAGTGCACACCCTGGGGAGGGAAAACCCAGGGGAGTGCACACTCAGGGGTGTGCACACTCAGGGGAGCACACACACAGGGGAGTGCACACCCTGGGGAGTGAACACTCTGGGGAGTGCACACTCAGGGGAGTACACACTCAGGGGTGTCTTAACCCAGGCGAGCGCACAGTCAGGGGAGTGGGCACTCAGGTGTGTGCTCACTCAGGGGAGTGCACACTCAGGGGAGTCCACACTCAGGGAAGTCTTCACTCGTTAGTGTGCGAACTCAGAAAAGTGCACACTCGGGGGAGGGCTCACTCAAAGGAGTCATCACTCAAGCGAGTGCCCCCTCAGGAGACCGCTCACTCAGGGGAGTGCACACTCAGGGGAGCCTCCCTCAGGCGAGTTCACACTCAGGGGAGTGCACACTCATGGGTGTCTTCACCCAGGCGAGTTAACACACATGGGAGCGCAAACTCAGGGGAGTGCACACTCAGGGGAGTCCTCACTCAGGAGAGTGAGAACTCAGAGGAGTGCACAATCAGCGGAATGCTCATTCAGGGGACTGCACACTAAGGGGAGTCTTCACTCAGGCGAGTGCTCATTCAGAGGAGGCACACTCAGGGGAGCGCTCACTCAGGGGAGTTTCCAGTTAAGTGAGCACACTCTCAGGGGAGTGCACACTCAGGGGAGTCCTCACACAGGCGAGTGCACACTCAGGAGAGCGCTCACTCATGAGACTGTACACTCAGGATAGTGTGCACTCAGTGGAATCCTCACTCAGGGGAGTGCACACTCAGGGGAGCACATACTCAGGGGTGCGCACACTCAGGGGAGTGCACACCTGGAGATTCCTCACTCAGGAGAGTGCGAACTCAGAGCATTGCACATTCAGAAGAGTGCTAACTCACGGGAGTGCACACTCAGGGGTGCCCTCACTCAGGTGAGTGCACACTCAGGGGAGTGCACACTCAGGGGCGTGCACACTCAAGTGAGCATACACTCAGGGGAGTGCACACTCAAGGGAGTCCTCACTCAGGCGAGTTCACACTCATGGGTGTGCACACTCAGTAGTCCTCACTCACGCGAGTGCACACTCAGGGAAGTGCCCACTCAGGGGAGGGCTCACTCAGGGCAGTGCACACTCAGGGGAGTGCACAATCTGGGGAGCGCACACTCAGGGGAGTTCACACTCATCCGGGTCCTCACTTAGGAGAGTGCGAACTCAGAGGAGTGCACACTCAGGGGAGTTCTCATTCAGGGATGTACACACTCAGGGGAGTCCTCAGTTAGACGACGGCGCACTCAGGGGAGTGCACACTCAGGGAGGCGCTCGCGAAGCAGAGAGCCCCTCAGGTGAGCGCTTACTCAGGGGAGTGCACACTCAGGGGATCCAACCGGACCAGACCGGCTCAAACAGGATTTGACCAGCTCAATCCGGACCAGACCAGCTCAACCGGTTTTGACCGGCTCAAACTGGAGCAGACCAGCTGAAACTGGTTAGGATCGGCTCAAACCAGACCAGACCAGCTGAATCGGATCAAACAGGACCAGACCGGCTTAAACCGGTGTTGACAGGCTCAAACCGGGCCAGACCGGCTCAAACCGGTTCAAACAGGAACCAGACCGGCTTAAACCGGATTAAACCGTTCCAGACCGGCTCAAACCGGTTTTGACCACCTCAAATCGGACCAGACAGGCACTAACCGGTTTTGACTGGCTCAAACCGCACTAAAACCGGACCAGACTGACTCAATCCGGTTTTGATCGGCCCAAACCCGACCAGACCGGCTGAAACCGGACCAGACCGACTCAAACCGGTTTTGAACGGCTCAAACACGACCGGATCGGCTAAAACCGCACCAGACCGGCTCAAACTGTTGTCAACCGGCTCAAACTGGTCCAGACCGGCTCAAACCGGTTTTCACCGGCTCAAACCAGACCAGACCGGCTCAAACTGGCTGAAATCGGACCCGACCGGGTTGAACCAGGTTTGTCTGGCTCAAACCGGCCTCAAACCCTACCAGACCACCTCATACCGGGTTTGACCGGCTGAATTTGGACTCATACCGGACCAGATCGGCTCAAGTCGGTTTTGACCGGCTCAAACCCGACCAGAATGGCACAAACCGGATCAAACCGGACCAGTCTGGTTCAAACCGGTTTGGACCTGCTCAAACCGGACCAGACTGGCAAAAACCGGTCCAGACCCGCTTAAACCAGTTCAAACCGGACCAGACCGGTTCTTAGACCATCTGAAACCAGTTTTGATCGGCTCAATATGGACCAGACCGGCTCAAACCAGACCAGACCGGCTAAAACCGGTGTTGACCGTCTGAAACCATACCAGACTGCCTTAAACCGGACCAGACTGGCTCAAAACGGGTTTGACCTGTTCAAACAGGATTCAAACCATACCAGACCTTCTCCAACCGGGTTTCACCAGCTCAAACCGGACCAGACCCGCTCAAAATGGATCAAACAGGACCAGACCGGCACTTAGACCGTCTCAAACCGGTTTTGACCGGCTCAAACCAGACTCAAACCCGACCAGACCGGCTCAAACTGGTGTTGACCGGTTCAAACCAGATCAGACTGGCTCAAACCGGTGTTGACCGGCTCAAACCGGACCAGACCCGCTCAAACAGGTTTTCACCGGCTCAAACCAGATGATACCGGCTCATCCGGATCAAACCGGACCAGACTGGCTTAAACCGGATCAAACCGGACCAGATCGGCTGAAACCGGACCAGACAAGCTCAAACCGGTTTTGAACGGCTCAAACCCAACCAGACCAGCTAAAACCGGACCAGACCGGTTCAAACCGGACTCAAACCGGAGTAGACTGGCTCAAACGGGTTTTGACCGGCTCAAATCTGACCAGAGCAGCACAAACCGATTTTGACCGGCTCAAACCAGACTCAAACAGGACCAGATCGGCTCAAACCGGTTTTGACCAGCTCAAACTCAACCAGACCAGCTAAAACTGGACCAGACTGGCTCACATCAGTTTTGATCGGCTCAAACCGAACGAGACCGGCTCAACTGGATCAAACCGGATCAGACCGTCTTAAACTGGATCAAACCGGCCCAGATTGGCTCTTAGACCATCTCAAACCAGTTTTGATCCACTCAATACGGACCAGAACGACTCAAACTGGTTTTGACCGGCTAAAACCGGACCAGACCGTCTCAAACTGGACACAAACCGGACCAGACCAGCTCAAACCGGTGTTGACCACCTCAAAACAGACTCAAACTGGACAAGACCGTCTCCAACTGGTGTTGACCAGCTCAAACCGGACTCAAACCGGACCAGACCGACTCAAACCGGGTTTGACCGGCTTAAACCAGACCATACCAGCTCAACCAAAACAAACCGGACCAGACCGGCTCAAACTGGTTTTGACCGGCTCAAATCGGATCACACCACATCAAACTGGATCAAAACGGACCAGACTGGCTCAAACCGGTTTTGACCAGCTCAAAAAAGCCCAGACCGGCTCTACTGGATCAAACCGCACCAGACCGGCTTAAACAGGATTTGACCAGCTCACACCGGACCAGAGCGGCTCAAACCGGTTTTGACTGGCTCAAATTGGACTCAAACCGGAACAGACCGGCTCAAACCTGTTTTGACCATCTCAAATCAGAGCAGACAGAATCTAACTGGATCAAACCGGACCAGATCGGCCCTTAGACAGTCTCAAACTGGTTTTGATCGGCTCAGTACGGACCAGAACGGCTCAAACCGGTTTTGACTGGCTCAAACTGAACCAGACCATCTCAAACCAGACACAAACCGGACCAGACCAGCTCAAATCGGCTTTGACCGGGTCAAACCTGAACAGACCGGCTCAACCGGATCAAACCGGACCAGACCGGCTTTAACCAGATCAAACTGGTCCAGACAGGCTCAAACTGGGGTTGACCGGCTCAAACCCGACCAGACTGGCTTAAACCAAAACAGACTGGCTCAAACAGGGTTTCACCGGCTCAAATAGGACTCAAACCTTACCAGAATGTCTCAAACCGGGTTAGACTGGCTCAAACCAGACCAGACCAGATCAAACCAAATCAAACCGGACCAGACTGGCTCAAACCGGTTTTGACTGGCTCAAATCGGACTCAAACCGGACCAGACCGGCTATAAACGGATCTAACCAGGGTTGACCGGCTCAAACCAGGGTTGACCGGCTCAAACACGACCAGACCAGCTGAAACCAGACGAGACCATCTCAAACCGCTTTGGACCGGCTCAAACCAGACCCGACTGGCTCAACCAGATCAAAGCAGACCATACTGACTCAAACCGGATCAAACCGGACCAGAACCGCTGTAACCAGATTAAAACGGACAAGACCGGCTCCAACCAGTTTTGAACGGCTCAAACCAGATCATACCGGCTCAACCGAATCAATCCGGACCAGACCGGCTTAAACCGGATCAAACCGTACCAGATCGACTCAAACCGGTTTGATCGGCTCAAATCGGACGAGAGCAGCACAAATCGAATTTGACCAGCTCAAACCAGACTCAAACAGGACCACACCGGCTCAAACCGGTTTTGACCGGCTCAAACCCGACCAGACTGGCTGAAATTGGACGAGACAACCTCAAACCGGTTTTGACCAACTCAAACCCGTCCAGACCGGCTAAAACCAGACCAGACCGGCTCAAACCAATTTTGACCGGCTCAAAGCAGACTAGACCGGCTCTAACCGGTTATGACCGACTCAAACTGCACTCAAACCGGATCAGACAGTCTCAAACTGGTGTTGTCTGGCTCAAACCGGACTCAAACCGGACCAGACCGTCTCAAACCGGTTTTGACCAGCTCAAACCGGACTCAAACCGGGCAAGACCGTCTCAAACCGGTTTTGACTGTCTCAAACCCGACCAGACTGGCTGAAACCGGACGAGACCGGCTCAAACCACTTTGGACTGGTTCAAACCAGACGAGACTAGATCAACCAGATCAAAGCGGACCAGATCGGCTCAAACCGGATCAAACCGGACCAGAACCGCTGAAACCGGATCAAAGCAGACCAGACCGGCTGAAACCGGTTTTATCCCGCTCAAACCCGAAGAGACCGGCTGAATTGGGGCGAGACCACCTCAAACCGGTTTTGACCGGGTCAAATCAGACCAGACCAGCACAAACTGGTTTTGACCGGCTCAAACCCTACCAGACCAGAAAAAACCGGACCAGACCCATTCAAACCAGTCTCAAGACCACTTCATACCGGACTCAAAATGGACCAGACCGTCTCAAACCCGTTTTGAATGGCTCAAACCCGACCAGAGCAGCTGAAACCGGACGAGACCAGCTCAAACCGGTTTGGACCGGCTCAAAGCAGACCAGACTCGCTCAACCAGATCAAAGCCGTCCATACCGGCTCAATCCGGATCAAACCCAAAGAGAACCGCTGAAACCGGGTCAAACCGGATTAGACTGGCTCCAACCAGTTTTGACCGGCTCAAACCCGTCCAGACCGGCTAAAACCAGACCAGACTGGCTCAAACCGGTGTTGACCAGCTCAAGCTGGACTCAAACCGGACCAGACCGGCTCAAACCGGTTTTGAACGGCTCAAACCAGACCATACCAACTCAAACGATTCAAACCGGACCAGACCGGCTTAAACCGGATCAAACCAGAACAGACAGGCTCAAACCGGTTTTGACCGGCTCAAATTGGACCAGAGAAGCAAAAACCGAATTTGACCAGCTGAAACCAGACTCAAACAGGACCACACCGGCTCAAACCGGTTTTGACCGGCTCAAACCCGACCAGACCGGCTGAAACTGGACGAGACCACCTCAAACCGGTTTTGACCGAATCAAACCCGTCCAGACCGGCTGAACCGGATCAAACCAGACCAGAGAGGCTAATACCGGTTTAAACCGGACCAGACCGGCTCTTTGACCGTCTCAAACCGGTTTTGATCTGCTCAAAACGGACCAGAACGGCTCAAACCGGACTCAAACCGGACCAGAACGGATCAAACTGTTGTTGACCGACACAAACCTGACTCAAACTGGACCAGACGGGCTCAAACCGGTGTTGACCAGCTCAAACCGGACTCAAACCGGACCAGACCGACTCAAACCCGTTTTGAACGTCTCAAACCAACCATACCAGCTCAAACAAATCAAATTGGACCAGACCGGTTTAAACCAGATCAAACCATTCCAGACCATCTCAAACTGGTGTTGTCCGGCTCAAACTGCACTCAAACCGGACCAGACCGTCTCAAACCGGTTTTTACCGGCTCAAACCCGGACAGACCAGCTGAAACTGGACGAGACCGGCTGAAACCGGTTTTCACCGGGTCAACCCCGACCAGACCAACTAAAACCAGACCAGACTGGCTCAGACCACTTTTGACTGGCTCAAAGCGAACCAGACTGGCTGAAAAGGATCAAACCGGACCAGACCGGCTTATACCGGATCAAACCGGACCAGACCGGCTCTTAGACCATCTCAAACCGGTTTTGATAATCTCAAAACGGACCAGAACGGCTCTAACCGGTTTTGAACGGCTCAAACCAGACCAGACCGTCGCAAAACCAGACTCAAACCCGACCAGACCGGCTGAAAGTGGACAAGACCGCCTCAAACCGGTTTTGACTGACTCAAACCAGTCCAGACCGGATAAAACCGGACCAGACCGGCTCAAACCGGTTTTGACCGGCTCAAAGCAGACTACACCAGCTCTAACCGGTTATGACTGTCTCAAACCGCACTCAAACCAGACCAGACCGTCTCAAACTGGTGTTGTCTGGCTCAAACCGGACTCAAACCGGACCAGACCGACTCAAACCCGTTTTGACCGGCTCAAACCCGACCAGACCGGCTGAAACCGGATGAGACCGGCTCAAACCGGTTTGGACCGGCTCAAACCAGACCAGACTGGCTCAACCAGATCAAAGTGGACCAGACAGGCTCAAACCGGATCCAACAGGACCAGAATCGCTCAAAACAGATTAAACCGGACCAGACCAGCTCAAACCTGTTTTGACTGGCTCAAACTGGACTCAATCCAGACCCGAATCGTTCAAACCATTTTTAACCAGCTCAAACCAAACAATACCGGCTCAACCGTATCAAACCGGACCAGACCAGCTCAAACCAGACCAGACCAGCTCGAACTGGTCACAAACCGCTTTTGTCCAGCTGAAACAGGTCCAGACAGCCTCAAACCGGTTTTGACTGGCTCAAAACCTACTCAAACTGGACCAGTCTGGGTCAAACCGGTTTTAAACGGCTCAAATCAGACTCAAACAGGAACAGACCGGCTCAAACAGGGTTTGACCGTCTCAAATCAGACCAGACCGGCTCAACCGGATCAAACCGGACCAGACTGGCTCAAACCTGTTTTGACCGTATTAGACTGGCTCAAACCGGTTTTTAGCGGCTCAAATCGCACCAGACCGGCTCAAACCGGTTTTGACCGGCTCCAAACGGACTCAAAGCGGTTTTGACTGGCAAAAACCGGACCAGACCGCCTCAAACCTGTTTTGACCGGCACAAAACGGACTCAAACTGGACCAGACCGGCTCAAACCGGAATCAAAACGGACTAGACTGGCTCAAATCGATTTTGATCGGCTCAAACCGGACAAGGACCAAACCGGCTCAAACCGGACTCAAACTGGACCAGACCGGCTAAAACCAGTTTTGAACGGTTCAAACCAGACCATACTGGCTCAATCGATTCAAACCAGACCAGACCACCTTAAACCAGATCAAACCGGACCAGACCGGCTCAAACCAGTTTTGACTGGCTCAAATTGGAAGAGAGCAGCACAAACCGAATTTGAGCAGCTCAAACCAGACTCAAACAGGACCACACCGGCTCAAACCCGTTTTGACCGTCTCAAACGCGACCAGACCAGCTAAAACTGGACAAGACCACCTCAAACCGGTTTTGACCAACTCAAACCCATCCCCACCGGCTAAAACCGGACCAGACGGGCTCAAACTGGTTTTGACCGGCTCAAAGCGGACTACACCGTCTCTAACCGGTTATGACCACCTCAAACCGCACTCAAACCAGACCAGACCGTCTCAAACTGGTGTTGTCTGGCTCAAGCCGCACTCAAACCGGACCAGAAGGGCTCAGACCGGTTTTGACCGGCTCAAATCAGACCAGAGCAGCACAAACCGAATTTGAGCAGCTCAAACCAGACTCAAACAGGACCACACCAGCTCAAACGGGTTTTGATCGGCTCATACCGGACTCAAACCGGACCAGACCCTCTCAAACTGGTGTTGTCCGGCTCAAACCTGACTCAAACCAGACCAGACCGGATCAAACCGAGTTTGACCGGCTCAAACCGGACTCAAACCGGAGCAGACCGTCTCAAACCCGTTTTGACCGGCTCAAACCCAACCAGACCGGCTGAAACCGGATGAGACCGGCTCAAACCGGTTTGGACCGGCTCAAACCAGACCAGACTGGGTCAACCAGATCAAAGCATACCAGACCGGCTCAAACCGGATCAAACCGGACCAGAACCATGGAAACCGGATCAAACCGGACCAGTCCGGCTCAAACCGGTTTGGTCTGGTTGAAACCAGACCAGACTGGCTCAACCAGATCAAAGCGGACCAGACAGAATCAAACCAGATCAAACCAGACCAGATCGGCCCTTAGACAGTCTCAAACCGGTTTTGATCGGCTCAATACGGACCAGAACGGCTCAAACCGGTTTTGACCAGCTCAAACCGGACCAGACCATCTCAAACCCGTTTTGACCGTGTCAAACCACAACAGACTGGCTCAACCGCATCGAAACGGACCAGACCGGCTTTAACCAGATCAAACCGGACCAGACCGGCTCAAACCAGGGTTGACCGGCTCAAACCCGACCAGACTGGCTTAAACCGAACCAGACTGGCTCAAACAGGGTATTTACCGGCTCAAACCGGACTCAAACTGGACCAGAACGGCTCAAACCAGGTTAGACTGGCTCAAACCGGACCAGACGAGCTCAAACCGAATCACACTGGACCAGACCGGCTCTTAGACCGCATCAAACCGGAGCACACCGGCTACAACCAATTTTGACCGGCTCAAATCGGACTCAAACCGGACCCGACCAGCTCAAATTGGAGTTGACCGGCTCAAACCGGACTCAAACCGCACCAGACCGGCTCAAACCAGTGTTCAACGGCTCGAACCAGACTCAAACCGGACCAGAACGGCACAAACCGGACCAGACACTCTCAAAGGGGATCAAAACGGACGAGACCAACTCAAACAGGTTTTGACCAGCTGAAACCGGACCAGACCAGCTCTAACCGGACTAAAATCGGACCAGACCGGCTGAAAACGGTTTTGACCTGCTGAAATCGGACCAGACCGCATCAAACGGGATCAAACCGGACCAGAGCAGCTCAAAACGGGATTTGACCAGCTCACAAAAGCCCAGACCGGCTCTACCGCATCAAACCGGACCAGACCGGCTCAAACCGGCTCAAACCGCACCAGACCAGCTCAAACAGGATTTGACCAGCTCACACCGGACCAGACCGCCTCAAACCGGTTTTGACCCGCTCAAAAGTGGACTCAAACCAGAACAGACTGGCTCAAAAACGCTTTTGACCAGCTCCAACCGGACCAGACAGACTCAAACCGGATCACACCGGACCAGACTGGCCCTTACAAGCCGGACCAGACTGGCCCTTACACAGTCTCAAACTGGTTTTGATCGGCTCAATACGGACCAGAATGGCTCAAACCGGTTTTGACCAGCTCAAACCGGACCAGACCATCTCAAATCGCACCTCAAACTGGACCAGACCTGCTCAAACCGGTTTTGACCAGATCAAACCAGAACAGACCAGCTCAAATCAAATCAAACCGGACCAGACCGGCTCTTAGACCGACTCAAACCAGACCAGAACCAGCTCAAACCGCTTTTGACCTGCTCAAATCAGACTCAATCCGGACCAGATTGGCTCAAACCGAATCAAACCGGACCAGACCGGCTCTGAGAATGGCTCAAACTGGACCAGACCGGCTCAAACCGATTTTCACCAGCTCAAATCGGACTCAAACCGGACCAGACCGGGTATAAAACGGATCTATCCGGACCAGACCCGCTCAAACCAGGGTTGACCCAGCTCAAACCCGACCAGACTGGCTTGAACCCGGACCAGACTGGGTCAAACAGGGTTTGACCAGCTCAAACTGGACTCAAAACGGGACCATAACGGTTCAAACCGGGTTAGACTGGCTCAAACCGGACCAGAACGGCTGAGACTGGACGAGAACGCCTAAAACCGGTTTTGACCGACTCAAACCCGTACACACCAGGCTAAAACCAGACCACTACCCGGCTCAAACTGGACTCAAAACCAGACCACAACGGATCAAACCGGTGTTGACCGGCTCAAACCTGACTCAAACTGGACCAGACGGGGCTCAAACCAGTGTTGACCAGCTCAAACTGGACTCAAAACCGGACCAGACCGGCTCCAACCCTTTTTGAACGGCTCAAACCAGACCATACCATCTCAAACGAATCAAATTGGACCAGACCAGCTTAAACCGGATCAAACCGTTCCAGACCGTCTCAAACTCTTGTTGACCAGCTCAAACCGCACTCAAACTGGACCAGAACGGCTGAGACCGGTTTTGACTGGCTCAAATCGGACCAGAGAAGCACAAACCGAATTTGACCAGCTCAAACCAGACTCAAACGGGAGCACACAGGCTCAAACCAGTGTTGACCGGCTCAAACCCGACCAGGACCGGCTGAAACTGGACGAAAACCGCCTCAAACCAGTTTTGACCGACCTCAAACCCGTCCAGACTGGCTAAAACCGGACCAGACCGGCTCAAAACCGGTTTCGACCAGGCTCAAAGCGGACTAGACCGTCTCTACAGGTTATGACCGGCTCAAACCGCAATGCATCCAGACCAGACCCTCTCAAAATGGTGTTGTCCGGCTCAAACCAGACTCAAACAGGACCAGACCGGCTCAAAAACCCGTTTTGACCGGCTCAAACTCGACCAGACTGGCTAAAACCGGACCAGACCGGCTGAAACCGGTGTTGACCAGCTCAAACAGGACTCAAACCGGACCAGACTGGCTCAAACCGGTTTTGAATGGCTCAAACCAGACCATACCATCTGAAACGAATCAAACCAGACCAGACTGGCTTAAACCAGATCAAACCGGATCAGTCCGGCTAAAACCGGTTTTTGACCGGCTCAAATTGGACGAGAGCAGCACAAAACCGAATTTGACCAGCGGAAACCAGACTCAAACAGGACCACATCGGCTCAAACCGGTTTTGATCAGCTCACAAAAGCCCAGACCGGCTCTATTGGATCAAACCGGACCACACCGTCACAAACCAGCTCAAACCGCACTAGACCGGCTCGAACAGGATTTGACCAGCTCACACACCGGACCAGACCGGCTCAAACCGGTTTTGATCGGCTCAAATTGGACTCAAACAGGAACAGACAGGCTCAAACCGGTTTTGACCAGCTCAAACCGGACCAGACAGACTCAAACCAGATCAAAACCAGACCAGACCGGGGCCTTAGACAGTGTCAAACCAGTTTTCATCAGCTCAATACGGACCAGAACGGCTTAAACCGGTTTTGACCGGCTCAAACCGGACCAGACCATCTCAAGCGTGACTCAAACCGGACCAGACCAGCTCAAACCGCTTTCACCGGGTCTAACCTGAACAGACCGGCTCAACTGGATCAAACCGGACCAGACCGCTTTAACCGGATCAAACCGGACCAGACCGGCGTAAACCAGGGTTGACCGGCTCCAAGCCCGACCAGACTGGCTTAAACCGAACCACATTGGCTCAAACAGGGTTTGACCAGCTCAAACTGGACTCAAACCAGACCAGAACGGCTCAAACCGTGTTAGACTGGCTGAAAACCGGACCAGACCAGCTCAAACCAAATCAAACCGGACCACACCGGCTCTTAGAGTGGCTAAAACCGGACCAGACCGGCTCGAACCGGTGTTGACCAGCTCAAACCGGACTCAAACCGGATCAGAAACGGCTCAAACCAGTTTTGAATGGCTCATACCAGACCATACCGGCTTAAACGAATCAAAACGTACCAGACCGGCTTACACCGAATCAAACCGGACCAGACCAGCTCAAACCTGTCGCATACCGCTTTTTGACCAGCTCATACCGGTCCAGACAGCCTCAAACCGGTATTGACTGGCTCAAACCGGACTCAAAGAGGACCAGACCAGGTCAAACCAGTTTTAAACTGCTCAAATCGAACTCAAACAGGAACAGACCGGCTCAAACCAGTTTTGAATGGCTCATACCAGATCATACCGGCTCAACCGAATCAAACCAGACCAGACAGGCTTAAACCGGATCAAACCGGACCAGACCGGCTCAAACCGGTTTTGACCAGCTCAAATCGGACAAGAGCTGCACAAACCGAATTTGACCTGCTCAAACCAGACTCAAAAAGGACCACACCAGCTCAAACCAGTTTTGACCAGCTCAAACCTGACAAGACCGGCTGAAACTGGACGAGACCGCCTCAAACCGGTTTTGACCGGCTCAAAGCGTACTAGACCGGCTGTAACCAACTTTGACCGGATCAAACTGCACTCAAACCGGACCAGATCGTCTCAAACTGGTGTTGTCAGGCTCAAACAGGACTCTAACCGGACCAGACCGGCTCAAACCAGTTTTGAGCGGCTCAAACCAGACTCAAACTGGACCAGACCATCTCAAACACGTTTTGACCGGCTCAAACACGACCAGACGGGCTGAAACCGCACGAGACTGGCTCAAACCGGTTTGGACCGGCTCAAACCAGACCAGACGGGCTCAACCAGATCAAAAGCGGGACCAGACCGGCTCAAACCAGATCAAACAGGACCAGAACCGCTCAAAACCGAATCAAACCTGACAAGACCGGATCAAACCGGTTTTGACTGGCTCAAACTGGACTCAATCCGGACCCGGCCGACTCACATCGGTTTTAACCAGCTCAAACCAGACCAGACCGGCTCAAACCGGACCAGACCGGCTCAAATCGCTCGCAAAACCACTTTTGACCAGCTCAAACCGCTCCAGACAGCCTCAAATCGGTTTTGACTGGCTCAAACCGGACTCAATCAGGACCAGACTGGGTCAAACTGGTTTTAAACGACTCGAATCGGATTCAAACAGGACCACACCAGCTCAAACCGGTTTTGACCGACTCAAACCCGACCAGACCGGCTAAAATTGGACGAGGCCCGCCTCAATCCGGTTTTGACCGACTCAAACCCGTCCAAACCGGCTAAAACCGGACCAGATCGGCTCAAACCGGTTTTTGACTGGCTCAAAGCGGACTCAAACAGGACCAGACCGGGTCAAACCCGATCAAACCGGAGCATACCGGCTTAAACGTGTTTTGAACATATAAGACTGGCTCAAACCGGTTTTTAGGGGCTCAAATCGCACCAGACCGGCTCAAACTGGTTTTGACCGGCTCCAAACGACTCAAACCGGTTTTGACCGGCACAAACTGGACCACACCGCCTCAAACCTGTTTTGAACGGCTCAAACCAGACGAAAAACGTACCAGATCGGATCAAACCGGACTCAAACCGGACTAGACCGGCTCAAATCGGTTTTGATTCGGCTCAAACCAGACAAGGACCAAACCGGCTCAAATCAGACTCAAACCAGACCAGAGCGGCTCAAAACGCTTTTGAACAGCTCAAACCAGACCAAACCGGCTCAAACGGATCAAACTGGACTAGACTGGCTCAACCCGGAACAAACCAGACTCAAACAGGACCACACTGGCTCAAACCGATTTGACCGGCTCAAAGCCTACCAGACCAGCTGAAACTGGACAACACCGCCTCAAAACCAGTTTTGACTGTCTCAAACCCGACCCAAAACGGCTTAAACCGGACCAGACCCGGCTCGAATCGGTTTTGAACGGCTCAAAGCGGACTAGACCAGCTCTAACCGGTTATGACCGGCTCAAACCGCACTCAAACCGCACCAGACCCTCTCAAACTGGTGTTGTCCAGCTCAAACCTGACTCAAACCGACCAGACCGGATCAAACCGGGTTTGACCGACTCAAACCGGACTCAAACCGGAGCAGACCGTCTCAAACCCGTTTTGACCGGCTCAAACCCAACCAGACCGGCTGAAACCGGACGAGACCGGCTCAAACCGGTTTGGACTGGCTCAAACCAGACCAGACTGGATCAACCAGATCAAAGTGTACCAGACCGGCTCAAACCGGATCAAACCGGACCAGAACCATGGAAACCGGATCAAACCGGACCAGAACGGCTCAAACTGGTTTGGTCCAGTTCAAACCAGACCAGACTGGCTTAACCAGATCAAAGCGGACCAGACAGAATCAAACCGGAACAAACTGGACCAGATCGGCCCTTAGACAGTCTCAAACCGGTTTTGATCGGCTCAATACGGACCAGAACGGCTCAAACCGGTTTTGACCGGCTCAAACCGGACCAGACCATCTCAAACCCGTTTTGACCGTGTCAAACCACAACAGACTGGCTCAACCGCATCGAAACGGACCAGACCGGCTTTAACCGGATCAAACCGGACCAGACCGGTCTCAAACCAGGGGTTGACCGGCTCAAAACCCGACCCAGACTGGCTTAAACCGAACCAGACTGGCTCAAACAGGGTATTTACCGGCTCAAAACCGGACTCAAACCGGACCAGAACGGCTCAAACCGGGTTAGACTGGCTCAAACCGGACCAGACGAGCTCAAACCGAATCAAACTGGACCAGACCGGCTCTTACACCGCATCAAACCGGAGCACACCGGCTTCAACCAGGTTTGACCGGCTCAAATCGGACTCAAACCGGACCCGACCGGCTCAAAACGCTTTTGAACAGCTCAAACCAGACCAAACCGGCTCAAACGTATCAAACTGGACTAGACTGGCTCAAACAGGATTTCACCAGCTCAAACCGGACCAGACTGGCTTCTAGACTAGCTCAAACCGATTTTGAACGGCTCAAATCGGACCAGACCGGCACAAAACCGGTTTTGACCGGCTCAAACTGGGCTCAAATCGGAGCAGACCAACTCAAACCATTGTTGACCGGCTTCAAACCGGAATCAAACCGGGCCAGACCGGCTCAAAGTGGTGCACACTCAGGGGAGCGCTCACTCAGGGGAGTGCACACTCAGGATAGTGCGCACTCAGTGGAGTCCTCACACAGGCGAGCGCACACTCAGGGGAGTTCACACACTGGCGAGTGCTCACTCAGTGGAGCACACACCCAGGGGAGGACACACTCAGGAGAGTGCACACTCAGGGGAGGGCACACTCAGGGGATCCTCTCTCAGGCGAGTTCACACTCAGGGGAGTGCACACTCAGGGATATCTTCACCCAGGCGAGTTCACACTCAGGGGAGCGTGCACTCAGGGGAGTGCTCACTCGGGGAGTGCACACTCAGGGGAGAGCACACACAGGGGAGTGTACACTCAGGGGAGTCCTCACTCAGGAGAGTGTGAACTCAGAGGATTGCACACACAGGGTAGTCCACACTCAGGAGAGTGTGAACGCAGGGGAGCGCACACTCAGGGGAGTGCTCACTCAGGGGAGTGCACACTCAGGAGAGTCCTCACTCAGGCGAGTGCACATTCAGGAGAGTCCTCACTCAGCGGAGTGCTCACTCAGGGTACTGCTCACTCAGGGGAGCGCACACTCAGGGGAGCGCACACTCAAGGGAGCGCAAAATCAGGGGAGTGCACACTCAGGGGAGTCCTCACTCAGGAGAGTGCAAACTCAGAGGAGTGCACACTCAGCGGAGTGCTCCTACAGGGGACTGCACACTAAGGGGAGTGTTCATTCAGGCTAGTGCAAATTCAGGGGAGTGCATACTCACGGGAGCACTCACACAGAGGAGTTTCCACTAAAGTGAGCGCACACTCAGGGGAGTGCACAATCAGGGGAGTCCTCACACAGGCGAGTGCGCTCTCAGGAGAGCGCTCACTCATTGGATGCACACTCAGGATAGTGCGCACTCAGTGGAGTCCTCACTCAGGGGA